>NW_024470821.1:0-133091 GCF_017639515.1 Carcharodon carcharias | reverse complement strand
CCCTCCGCAGTGCAGCACTCCTCAGTACGACCTCCGACAATGCAGCACTCCCTCAGTACTGACACTCCGACAGTGCAGCTCTCCATCAGTACTGACGCTCCGACAGTGCAGCACTCCCTCAGTACTGACTCCTGACAGGTTGATCACACCCCAGTTCAGAGCTCCTGTCAATGCAGGCACTCCCTCAGTACTGAACCCTACTGACAGTGCAGCACTCCCTCAGTAATGATCCTCGGACAGTGCGGCACTCCCTCAGTACTGGACCCTCTGACAGTGCGGCACTCCCTCAGTACTGACCTCTGACAGTGTAGCAAAAACACTCAACACGGACCTACTGAAAGTGCAGCACTCCCTCAGTACTGAACCTACGACAGTGCAGCACTCCCTCAGTACTGACCTCCAGATTTGCAGCACTCCCTCAGTACTGACCCTCGACAGAGTGCAGCAATCCCTCAGTTACTGACCGCAGACAGTGAAGCACTCCCTCAGTACTGGACCCGGACAGTGCAGCATACCTCAGTATGACCCTCTGGACAGGGCGGCACTCCCTCAGTACTGAGACTCTGACAATGCGAAACTCTCTCAGTACTGACCCTCGGACAGTGCAGCACTCCCTCAGTACTGACCGCCGAAGGAGTGCAGCACTCCTCAGTACTGACCCTCTGACAGGGCAGCACTCCTCACTTACTGACCCTCTGACAATGCAGGCACCCTCAGTACACGGACCCTCCCGACAGTGCAGCACTCCATCAGTACTGCCCTCCGACAGTGCGGACACTCCTCGTACATGTCTCTCCGGACAGTGCAGCACTCCCTCATTACTGACCCTCTGACAGTGCAGCACTCCCTCAGATAGACCTCCGAAAGTGCAGGCACCCCTCATACTGACCTCCGTCAGTGCAGCACTCACTCAGTACTGACCCTCCAACAGTGCAGCACTCCCTCAGTACTGAACTCTGACAGTGCAGCACTCCCTCAGCACTGACCCTCTGACAGTGCAGCAATCCCCTCAGTATGACCTCGACAGTGCAGCACTCCCTCAGTACTGGACCCTCCGACAGTGCAGCACTCCCTCAGTACTGAACCCTCCGACAGTGTAGCACTCCTGTCAGTACTGACCTCGACAGTGCAGCACTCCCTCAGTACTGACCCTGTGACAGTGCAGAACTCCCTCAGTACTGATCCTCGACAGTGCAGCACTCCCTCAGTATGACCCTCCGACAGTGCAGCACTCCTCAGTACGACCCTTGACAGTGCAACTCCCTCAGTACTGACACCTGACAGTGCAGTGCTCCCTCAGTATTGACCCTCGACAGTGCAGCTCTCCCTCAGCACTGAACCTCTGACAGATCAGCACTCCCTCAAGTACTGACTTACGACAGTGCAGCACTCCCTCAGCAAAAACGCTCTGAAAATGCAGCACTCCCTCTGCACTGACCCTCGACAGTGCAGCACTCCTCAGTACTGACCATCTGACAGGCAGCACTCCCTCAGTACTGACCTCCGACAGAGCAGCACTCCTTCAGTACTGACCTCTCTGACACAGGCACCAATACTCAGTACAGACCATCTGTCAGTGAGCACTCCAACTCAGTAAGTACTGACCCTCGACAGTGCAGCACTCCTCAGTACTGACCCTCTGAAAGTGCAGCACTCCCTCAGCATGACACTTGACGTGCAGCACTCCCTCAGTACTGACCCTCTAGACAGTGCAGCACTCCCTCAGCACTGA
This sequence comes from Carcharodon carcharias, assembly GCF_017639515.1. Taxonomy (NCBI): domain Eukaryota; kingdom Metazoa; phylum Chordata; class Chondrichthyes; order Lamniformes; family Lamnidae; genus Carcharodon; species Carcharodon carcharias. The sequence continues at coordinate 131,359 of NW_024470821.1, read as the reverse complement.
CCCCTCGACAGTGCAGCACTCCTCAGTATGACCTCCGAAAGTTGCAGCACTCCCATCAGTACTGACCCTCCGACAGTGCAGCACTCCCTCAGTACTGACCTTCCGACAGTGCAGACTCCCCTAGTACTGACTCCAACAGTGCAGCAGCCCCTCAGTACTGACATCTGTCAGTGGGCACTCCCTCAGTACTGACCCTCTGACAGTGCAGCACTCCCTCAGTACTGACCCTCTGACAGTGCAGCACTCCCTCAGTACTGACCCCACAGTGCAGCACTAATCAGTACTGACCCTTGACAGTGCAGCATCTACAAAGTACGGGACCCTCTGGACAGTGCAGCACGCCCTCAGTACTGACCCTCGACAGTTGCAGCACTCCCTCAGTACTGACCATGTGACAAGGCAGCACTCCCTCAGTACTGACCTCTGACAGTGCAGCACTCCCCTCAGTACTGACCCTCCACAGTGCCGCACTCCTCAGTACTGACCCTCGACAGTGCAGCACTCCCTCAGTACTGACCCTCCGACAGTTCTTGTTTCTGACACTCCCTCTGTAATGCCTCTCCCGACGTACGGCCCCTCCCTCAGTACTGACCTCTGACAGTGCAGCACTCACTAAGTACTGACCCTCTGATAGTGCAGCACTCCCTCAGTACTGACCCTCTGACAGTGCAGCACTCCCTCTCTAGTGAACCTCTGACCGTGCAGCACTCCCTCAATACTGACCCTTGACAGTGCAGCACTCCCTCAGTAGTGAACCTATGACAGTGCAGCAATTCTCAGTACTGACCCTCTGACCGTGCAGGCACTCCCTCAGTACTGACGCTTGACAGTGCAGCATCCCTCAGTACTTACCTCTGACATTGCAGCAATCCCTCAGTACTGACCCTCTGACAGTGCAGCACTCCCTCAGTACTGACTCTGACAGTGCAGCACTCCCTCCAGTACTGACCCTCTGCAGTGCAGGACTCCCTCAGTTCTGACCCTGTGACATTGCAGCACCCCTCAGTTCTGACCCTCTGACAGTGCAGCACTCCCTCAGTACTGACCCGCCGACAGTGCAGGACTCCCTCAGTACTGACCTCCGACTTTGCAGCTCTACCTCAGTACTGACCCTCCGACAATGCAGCACTCCCTCAGTACTGACCCTCCGACAGTGCAGCAGTCCCTCAGTTCTGACCCTCTGACATTGCAGCACTCCTCAGTACTGACCTCCAACAGAGCAGCACTCCCTCAGTACTGACCTCCGACAATGCTGGCATCCCCTCAGTACTGACCTCCGACAGTGCAGCACTCCCTCAAGTACTGACACTCTGACAGTGCAGCACTCCCTCAGTACTGACCCTCTGACAGTGCAGCGCTCCTCAGTACTGACCCTTGAACAGTGCAGCACTCCCTCAGTACTGACACTCTGACTGTGCAGCACTCCCTCAGTACTGACCCTCTGACAGTGCCAGCACTCACTCGGTACTGACCCTCTGACAGTGCAGCACTCCCTCAGTAATGGACCCTCTGACAGTGCAGCACTCCCTCAGTACAGACCCTCCGACAGTGCAGCACTCCCTCAGTACTGACCATGTGACAGTGCAGCACTCCCTCAGTACTGAACCACTGACAGTGCAGCACTCCCTCAATACTGAACCTCCGACAGTGCAGCACTCCCTCAGTACTGACCTCGTGACAGTGCACACTCCATCAGGACTGAGCCTCTGACAGTGCAGCGTTACCTCAGTACTGGCATTCCTACAGTGCAGCACTCCCTCAGTACTGAAACTCTGAAAGTGCAGAACTCACTCAGCACTGACCCTCCTCAGTGCAGCACTCCTCAGCATGACCCTTTGACAGTGCAGCACTCCCTCAATTACAACCTCTGACAGTGCAGCAACTCCCTCAGTATTGACCCTCCGACAGTGCAGCACTCCCTCAGTACTGACCCTCTGACAGTGCAGCACTCCTCAGTACTGACCCTCTGACAGTGCGGCACTCCCTCAGTACTGACCCTCCAACAGTGCAGCACTCCCTCCCCACCCCCCCCCCGTACTGAACCCTCAGGGACAGTTGCAGCACTCCCTCAGTACTGACCCTCTGACAAGCAGCACTCCTCAGTACTGACCCTCTGACAGTGCAGCACACCCTCAGTACTGACCCTCTGACAGTGCAGCTCTCCCTCAGTACTGACCCTCTGATAGTGCAGCACTCCCTCAGTATTGACCCTCTGACAGTGCTGCAACTCCCTCAGTAATGACTCTCTGACAGTGCAGCGCTCCCTCAGTACTGAACCTCTGACAGTGCAGCGCTCCCTCAGCACTGACCCTCTGACAGGCAGCACCCCTCAGTACTGACCCTCTGGACAGTGCAGCAGTACCTCTGTACTGACCCTCTGAAAGTGCAGCACTCCGTCAGTATGACCTCTGACAGTTCAGCACCCCCTTAGTACTGACCCTCTGAGCAGTGCAGCGCTCCCTCTGCACTGACCCTCCGACAGTGCAGCACTCCCTCAGTACTGACCTCTGACAGTGCAGCATCCCTCAGTACTGACCCTCCGACAGTGCAGGCACTCCCTCAGTACTGACCCTCTGACAGTGCAGCACTCCCTCGGTACAGACACTCCGACAGTGCAGCACTCCCTCAGTACTGACCGTCCGACAGTGCAGCACTCCCTCAGTACTGACCCTCCGACAGTGCAGCACTCCCTCAGTACTGACCCTCTGACAGTGCAGCATCCCTCAGTACTGACCCTCTGACAGTGCAGCACTCCCTCAGTACTGACCCTCCGACAGTGCAGCACTCCCTCAGTACTGACCCTCTGACAGTGCAGCACTCCCTCAGTACTGACCCTCCGGCAGTGCAGCACTCCCTCAGTACTGACCCCTCTGACAGGCAGCACTCCCTCAGTACTGACCTCTGACAGTGCAGCACTCCCTCAATACTGACCCTCTGAAAGTGCAGCACTCCCTCAGTACTGTCCCTACTACAGTGCAGCACTCCCTCAGTACTGACCCTCCGACAGTGCAGCACTCCCTCAGTACTGACCCTCTGACAGTGCGGCACTCCCTCAGTATTGACCCTCTGACAGTGCAGCACTCCTCAGTACTGACCCTCTGACAGTGCAGCACTCCCTCAGTACTGACCCTCCAACAGTGCAGCACTCCCTCAGTACTGACCCTCCAACAGTGCAGCACTCCCTCAGTACTGACCCCGACAGTGCAGCACTCCCTCAGTACTGACCCTCTGACAGTGCAGCAATCCCTCAGTACTGACCCTCTGACAGTGCAGCACTCCCTCAGTACTGACCCTCTGACAGTGCAGCACTCCCTCAGTACTGACTCTCAGACAGTGCAGCACTCCCTCAGTACTGACCCTCTGACAGTGCAGCACTCCCTCAGTACTGACCTTCTGACAGTGCAGCACTCCTTCAGTACTGACCCTCTGTCAGTGCAGCACTCCCTCAGTACTGACCCTCTGACAGTGCACCACTCCCTCAGTACTGACCCTTGACAGTGCAGCACTCCCTCAGTACTGACCCTTGACAGTGCAACACTCCCACAGTACTGACCCTCTGACAGTGCAGCACTCCCTCAGTACTGACCCTCTGACAGTGCAGCACTCCCTCAGTACTGACCCTCTGACTGTGCAGCACTCCCTCAGTACTGACCCTCTGACAGTGAAGCACCCTCAGTAATGACCTCTGACAGTGCAGCACTTCCCTCAGTACTGACCATCTGACAGTGCAGCACTCCCTCAGTAATGACACTCCGAAGAGTGCAGCACTCCCTCAGTACTGACCCTCCGACAGTGCAGCACTCCCTCAGTACTGACCCTCCGACAGTGCAGCACTCCCTCAGTACTGACCCTCTGACAGTGCAGCACTCCCTCAGTACTGACCCTCCGACAGTGCAGCACTCCCTCAGTACTGAACTCGTGACAGTGCAGCACTCCCTCAGTACTGACCTCGTGACAGTGCAGCACTCCTCAGTACTGACCTCGCACAGGCAGCACTCCCTCAGTACTGACCCTCTGACAGTGCAGCACTCCTCAGTACTGACCGCTTGACAGTGCAGCACTCCCTCAGTACAGACCCTCCGACTTTGCAGCCCTACCTCAGTAATGACCCTCCGACAGTGCAGCACTCCCTCAGTACTGACGCTCCGACGGTACAGCACTCCCTCAGTACTGACTCTCTGACAGTGCAGCACTCCCTCAGTACTGACCCTCTGACAGTGCAGCACCTCCTCAGTACTGACCCTACGACAGTGCAGCACACCCTCAGTACTGACCCTCCGACAGTGCAGCACTCCCTCAGTACTGACCTCCGACAGTGCACCACTCCCTCGGTACTGACCCTCCGACAGTGCAGCATTCCCTCAGTACTGACCGCTGACAGTGCAGCACTCCCTCAGTACTGACCCTCCGACAGTGCAGCACTCCCTCAGTACTGACTCTCTGACAGTGCAGCACTCCCTCAGTACTGACCCTCTGACAGTGCAGCACTCCCTCAGTACTGACCCTCTGACAGTGCAGCACTCCCTCAGTACTGACCCTCCGTCAGGGAAGCACTCCGTCAGAACTGACCCTCTGACAGTGCAGCACTACCTCAGTACTGACCCTCTGACAGTGCAGCACTCCCTCAGTACTGACCCTCTGACAGTGCAGCACTCCCTCAGTACTGACCCTGACAGTGCAGCACTCCCTCAGTACTGACCATACGACAGTGCAGCACTCCCTCAGTACTGATCCTCCGACAGTGCAGCACTCCCTCAGTAATCACCCTCCGTCAGTGCAGCACTCCCTCAGTACTGACCCTCTGACAGTGCAGCACTCCCTCAGTACGGACATCCGACAGTGCCGCACTCCCTCAGTACTGACCCTCTGACAGTGCAGCACTCCCTCAGTACTGACCCTCTGAGAGTGCAGCACTCCCTCAGTACTGACCCTTCCATAGTGCAGCACTCCCTCAGTACTGACCCTCCGACAGTGCAGCACTCCCTCAGTACTGACCCAACAGCGCAGCACTCCTCAGTACTGACCCTCTGACAGTGCAGCACTCCCTCAGTACTGACCCTCTGACAGTGCAGCACTCCCTCAGTACTGACCCTCTGACAGTGCAGCACTCCCTCAGTACTGACCCTCTGACAGTGCAGCACTCCCTCAGTACTGACCCTCTGACAGTGCAGCACTCCCTCAGTACTGACCTCTGAAAGTGCAGCACTCCCTCAGTACTGACCCTCTGCCAGTGCGGCACTCCCTCAGTACTGACCCTCCCGACAGTGCAGCACTCCCTCAGTACTGACCCTCTGACAGTGCAGCACTCCCTCAGTACTGACCCTCTGACAGTGCAGCACTCCTCAATACTGACCCTCCTACAGTGCAGCACTCCCTCAGCACTGACCCTTTGACAGTTCAGCACTCCCTCAATACTGAATCTCTGTCAGTGCGGCACTCCCTCAGAATTGACCCTCCAACAATGCAGCACTCCCTCAGTACTGACCCTCCTACAGTGCAGCACTCCCTCAGTACTGACCCTCTGACAGTGCGGCACTCCCTCAGTGCTGACCCTCCAACAGTGCAGGACTCCCTCCGTACGGAGCCTCGGACAGTGCAGCACTCCCTCAGTTCTGACCCTCTGACAGTGAGGCACTCCCTCAGTACTGACCCTCTGACAGTGCGGCACACCCTCAGTATTACCCTCAGACAGTGCGGCACTCCCTCAGTATTGACTCTCAGACAGTGCGGCGCTCCCTCAGTACTGGCCCTCTGACAGTTCGACACTCCCTCAGTAATGACTCTCCGACAGTGCGGCACTCCCTCAGTACTGGCCCTCTGACAGTTCGACACTCCCTCAGTAATGACTCTCCGACAGTGCAGCACTCCCTCAGTACTGACCCTCTGACAGTGCAGCACTCCCTCAGTACTGACCCTCTGACAGTGCAGCGCTCCCTCAGCACAGACCCTCCGACAGTGCAGCACTCCCTCAGTACTGACCCTCTGACAGTGCAGCACTCCCTTAGTAATGACCCTCTGACAGTGCAGCACTCCCTCAGCACTGACCCTCTGACAGTGCAGCACTCCCTCTGTAATGACACTCCGAAGATCAGCAATCCCTCAGTACTGACGCTCCGACAGTGCAGCACTCCCTCAGTACTGACCCTCCGACAGTGAAGCACTCCCTCAGTACTGACCCTCTGACAGTGCAGCAATCCCTCAGCACTGACCCTCTGACAGTTCATCACACCCTCAGTTCAGAGACTTTGACAATGCAGCACTCCCTCAGTACTGACCCTCTGACAGTGCAGCACTCTGTTAGTACTGACCGTCCGAGAGTGCAGCACTCCCTCAGTACTGACCCTCCAACAGGGCAGCACTCCCTCACTACTGACCCTCTGACAATGCAGCACTCCCTCAGTACGGACCCTCCGACAGTGCAGCACTCCATCAGTACTGACCCTCTGACAGTGCGACACTCCCTCAGTACTGTCTCTCCGACAGTGCGGCACTCCCTCATTACTGACCATCTGACAGTGCAGCACTCCCTCAGTACTGACCTTCCGAAAGTTCAGCACTCCCTCAGTACTGACCCTCCGTCAGTGCAGCACTCCCTCAGTATTGACCCTCCAACAGTGCAGCACTCACTCATCACTGAACTGCGGACAGTGCAGCACTCCCTCAGCAGTGACCCTCCGACAGCACAGCACTCCCTCAGTACTGAGCCTCTGACAGTGCAGAAATCCCTCAGTACTGACCCTCCGACAGTGCAGCACTCCCTCAGTACTGACCCTCCGACAGTGTAGCATTCCGTCAGTATTGACCCTCTGACAGCGCAGCACTCCCTCAGTACTGAGCCTGTGACAGTGCAGAAATCCCTCAGTACTGACCCTCTGACAGTGCAGCACTCCCTCAGTACTGACCCTCCGACAGTGCAGCACTCCCTCAGTACTGAACCTCTGAAAGTGTAGCACTCCCTCAGTACTGACACTCTGACAGTGCGGCACTCCCTCAGAATTGATCCTGTGACAGTGCAGCTCTCCCTCAGCATTGAATCTCTGACAGATCAGCACTCCCTCAATACTGAACTTACGACAGTGCAGCACGACCTCCGTCCAAACGCTCTGAAAATGCGTCACTCCCTCTGCACTGACCCTCTGACATAGCGGCACTCCCTCAGTATTGACCATCTGACAGTGCAGCACTCCCTCAGTACTGACCCTCTGACAGAGCAGCGCTCCCTCAGTACTGACCCTCTGACAGTGCGGCACTCCCTCAGTACAGACCCTCTGTCAGAGCGGCACTCCCTCAGTACTGACCCTCCGACAGTGCGGCACTCCCTCAGTACTGACCCTCTGACAGTGCCGCACTCCCTCAGCACTGACCCTCTGACAGTGCCGCACTCCCTCAGCACTGACCCTCTGACACTGCAGCACTCCCTCAGTACTGACCCTCAGACAGTGCGGCACTCCCTCGATACTGACCCTCTGACAGTGCAGCATTCCCTCAGTACTGAACCGCTGACAGTACAGCACTCCCTCAATACTCACCCTCTGACAGTGCAGTACTCCCTCAGGACTGACCCTCTGACCGTGAAGCACTACCTCAGTACCCACCCTCCGACCGTCCAGCACTCCCTCAGTACTGACACTCTGACAGTGCAGCACTCCCTCAGTACTGACCCTCTGACAGTGCAGCAATCCCTCAGTACTGACCCTCTGACAGTGCAGCACTCCTTCATTACTGACCCTCTGACAGTGCAGCACTCCCTCAGTACTGACCCTCTGACAGTGCGGCACTCCCTCAATACTGAACCTCCGGCAGTGCAGCACTCCCTCAGTACTGACCCTCTGACAGTGCGGCACTCCCTCAATACTGAACCTCCGACAGTGCAGCACTACCTCAGTACTGACCCTCTGACAGTGCGGCACTCCCTCAGTACTGACCCTCTGACAGTGCAGCACTCCCTCAGTACTGACCCTCTGACAGTGCAGCACTCCCTCAATACTGACCCTCCTACAGTGCAGCACTCCCTCAGCACTGACCCTTTGACAGTTCAGCACTCCCTCAATACTGAATCTCTGTCAGTGCGGCACTCCCTCAGAATTGACCCTCCAACAATGCAGCACTCCCTCAGTACTGACCCTCCTACAGTGCAGCACTCCCTCAGTACTGACCCTCTGACAGTGCGGCACTCCCTCAGTGCTGACCCTCCAACAGTGCAGCACTCCCTCCGTACGGAGCCTCGGACAGTGCAGCACTCCCTCAGTTCTGAACCTCTGACAGTGAGGCACTCCCTCAGTACTGACCCTCTGACAGTGCGGCACACCCTCAGTATTACCTCAGACAGTGCGGCACTCCCTCAGTATTGACTCTCAGACAGGCGGCACTCCCACAGTACTGACCCTCCGACAGTGCAGCACTCCCTCAGTACTGACTCCCGACAGTGCAGCACTCCCTCAGTACTGACCCTCTGACAGTGCAGCACTCCCTCAGTACTGACCCTCTGACAGTGCAGCACTCCCTCAGTACTGACCCTCTGACAGTGCAGCACTCCCTCAGTACTGACGCTCCGACAGTGCAGCACTCCCTCAGTACTGACCCTCCGACAGTGCAGCACTCCCTCAGTACTGACGCTCTGACAGTGCTGCAAACCCCTCAGTACTGACCTCCGACAGTGCAGCACTCCCTCAGTACTGACCCTCCGACAGTGCAGCACTCCCTCAGTACTGACGCTCTGACAGTGCAGCACTCCCTCAGTACTGACCCTCCGACAGTGCAGCACTCCCTCAGTACTGACCCTCAGACAGTGCAGCACTCCCTCAGTACTGACCCTCTGACAGTGCAGCACTCCCTCAGTACTGACCCTCCGACAGTGCAGCAACCCTCAGTACGAGACTCTGACAGTGCAGCACTCCCTCAGTACTGACCTCTGACAGTGCAGCACTCCCTTGTACTGACCCTCCGACAGTGCAGCACTCCTCAGTACTGACCCTCCGACAGTGCAGCACTCCCTCAGTACTGACCCTCTGACATGCAGCACTCCCTCAGTACTGACCTTCTGACAGTGCAGCACTCCCTCAGTAATGATCCTTTGTCAGTGCAGCACTCCCTCAGTACTGACTCTCCGACAATGCTGCACTTCCTCATTACTGACCATCTGACAGTGCAGCTCACCCTCAGTACTGACCCTCCGAAAGTGCAGCACTCCCTCAGTACTGACTCTCCGTTAGTGCAGCACTCCCTCAGTACTGACACTCCGACAGTGCAGCACTCACTCATCACTGACCTGCGGACAGTGCCCCCCTCCTCCCCCAGCACTCCCTCATGCAATGACCTCCGACAGTGCAGCACTCCCTCAGTACTGAGCCTCCGACTTTGCAGCACTACCTCAGTACTGACCCTCCGACAGTGCAGCACTCCTCCAGTACTGACCCTCCGACAGTGCAGCATCCCTCAGTACTGACCCTCCGACAGTGCAGCACTCCCTCAGTACTGACCCTCTGACAGTGCAGCACTCCTTCAGTACTGACCCTCTGACAGTGCAGCACTCCCTCAGTACTGACCCTCCGACAGTGCAGCACTCCCTCAGTACTGACCTCTGACAGTGCAGCACTCCCTCAGTACTGACACTCTGACAGTGCAGCACTCCCTCAGTACTGACCCTCTGACAGTGCAGCACTCCCTCAGTACTGACCCTCTGACAGTGCAGCACTCCCTCTACTGACACTCTGACAGTGCAGCACGACCCTCAGTCCAGACGCTCTGAAAGTCGCACTCCTCTGTACTGACTCTCTGGCAGTGCAGCACTCCCTCAGCACTGACCCTCTGACATTGCAGCACTCCCTCAGCATTGACCCTCTGACAGTGCAACGCTCCCTCAGTACTGACCCTCTGACAGTGCAGCACTCCCTCAGTACTGACCCTCTGACGATGCAGCACTCCCTCAGTACTGATCCTCTGACAGTGCAGCACTCCCTCAGTACTGACCCTCTGACAGTGCAGCACTCCCTCAGTACTGACCCTGTGACAGTGCAGCACTCCCTCAGTACTGACCGTCTGACAGTGAAGCACTCCCTCAGTACTGACCTCTGACAGTGCAGCACTCCCTCAGTAGTGACCCTCTGACAGTGCGGCACTCCCTCAGAACTGACCCTCTGACAGTGCGGCACTTCCTCAGTACTGACCTCTGACAGTGCAGCACTCCCTCAGTACTGACCCTCTGACAGTGTAGCACTCCCTCAGTACTGACCCTCTGACAGTGCAGCACTCCCTCAGTACTGACCCTCTCACACTGCAGCACTCCCTCGTACTGACCCTCGACAGTGCAGCACTCCCTCAGTACTGACCCTCTGACAGTGCAGCACTCCCTCAGTACTGACCCTCTGAAAGTGCAGCACTCCCTCAGTACTGACCATCTGACAGTGCTGCACACTCTCAGTACTGACCCTCCGACAGTGCAGCACTCCCTCAGTACTGACCCTCTGACAGTGCAGCACTCCCTCAGTACTGACCCTCTGACAGTGCAGCACTCCCTCAGTACTGACCCTCTGACAGTGCAGCACTCCCTCAGTACTGAACCTCTGACAGTGCAGCACTCCCTCAGTACTGACCCTCTGACAGTGCAGCACTCCCTCAGTACTGACCCTCTGACAGTGCAGCACTCCCTCAGTACTGACCTCCGACAGTGCAGCACTCCCTCAGTACTGACCCTCTGACAGTGCAGCACTCCCTCAGTACTGACCCTCTGACAGTGCAGCACTCCCTCAGTACTGACCCTCTGACAGTGCAGCACTCCCTCAGTACTGACCCTCTGACAGTGCAGCACTCCCTCAGTACTGACCCTCTGACAGTGCAGCACTCCCTCAGTACTGACCTCTGACAGTGCAGCACTCCCTCAGTACTGACCTCTGACAGTGCAGCACTCCCTCAGAACTGACCCTCCGACAGTGCAGCACTCCCTCAGTACTGAACGTCCGACAGTGCAGCACTCCCTCAGTACTGACCCTCTGACAGTGCAGCACTCCCTCAGTACTGACCGTCCAACAGTGCAGCACTCCCTCAGTACTGACCCTCTGACAGCGCAGCACTCCCTCAGTACTGACCCTCTGACAGTGCAGCACTCCCTCAGTACTGACCCTGCGACAGTGCAGCACTCCCTCAGTACTGACCCTCCGACAGTGCAGCACTCCCTCAGTACTGACCCTCTGACAGTGCAGCACTCCCTCAGTACTGACCTCTGACAGTGCAGCACTCCCTCAGTACTGACCCTCTGACAGTGCAGCACTCCCTCAGTACTGACCCTCTGACAGTGCGGCACTCACTCAGTACTGACCCTCTGACAGTGCAGCACTCCCTCAGTACTGACCCTCTGACAGTGCAGCACTCCCTCAGTACAGACCCTCTGACAGTGCAGCACTCCCTCAGTACTGACCCTCCGACAGTGCAGCACTCCCTCAGTACTGACCCTCCGACTGTGCAGCACTCCCTCAGTACTGACCCTCTGACAGTGCGGCACTCCCTCAATACTGAACCTCCGACAGTGCAGCACTACCTCAGTCCTGACCCTCTGAAAGTGCAGCACTCCCTCAGTACTGACCCTCTGACAGTGCGGCACTCCCTCAGTACTGACCCTCTGACAGTGCAGCACTCCCTCAGTACTGACCCTCTGACAGTGCAGCACTCCCTCAATACTGACCCTCCTACAGTGCAGCACTCCCTCAGCACTGACCCTTTGACAGTTCAGCACTCCCTCAATACTGAATCTCTGTCAGTGCGGCACTCCCTCAGAATTGACCCTCCAACAATGCAGCACTCCCTCAGTACTGACCCTCCTACAGTGCAGCACTCCCTCAGTACTGACCCTCTGACAGTGCGGCACTCCCTCAGTGCTGACCCTCCAACAGTGCAGCACTCCCTCCGTACGGAGCCTCGGACAGTGCAGCACTCCCTCAGTTCTGACCCTCTGACAGTGAGGCACTCCCTCAGTACTGACCCTCTGACAGTGCGGCACACCCTCAGTATTACCCTCAGACAGTGCGGCACTCCCTCAGTATTGACTCTCAGACAGTGCGGCGCTCCCTCAGTACTGGCCCTCTGACAGTTCGACACTCCCTCAGTAATGACTCTCCGACAGTGCGGCCCTCCTTCAGTACTGACCCTCTGTCAGAGCGGCATTCCCTCAGTATTGACCCTCCGACAGTGCAGCACTCCCTCAGTACTGACCCTCTGACAGTGCAGCACTCCCTCAGTACTGACCCTCTGACAGTGCAGCGCTCCCTCAGCACAGACCCTCCGACAGTGCAGCACTCCCTCAGTACTGACCCTCTGACAGTGCAGCACTCCCTTAGTAATGACCCTCTGACAGTGCAGCACTCCCTCAGCACTGACCCTCTGACAGTGCAGCACTCCCTCTGTAATGACACTCCGAAGATCAGCAATCCCTCAGTACTGACTCTCCGACAGTGCAGCACTCCCTCAGTACTGACCCTCTGACAGTGCAGCAATCCCTCAGTACTGACCCTCCGACAGTGCAGCGCTCCCTCAGCACAGACCCTCCGACAGTGCAGCACTCCCTCAGTACTGACCCTCTGACAGTGCAGCACTCCCTCAGTACTGACCCTCTGACAGTGCAGCACTCCCTCAGTACTGACCCTCTGACAGTGCAGCGCTCCCTCAGCACAGACCCTCCGACAGTGCAGCACTCCCTCAGTACTGACCCTCTGACAGTGCAGCACTCCCTCAGTAATGACCCTCTGACAGTGCAGCACTCCCTCAGCACTGACCCTCTGACAGTGCAGCACTCCCTCAGTAATGACACTCCGAAGTGCAGCAATCCCTCAGTACTGACGCTCCGACAGTGCAACAATCCCTCAGTACTGACCCTCAGACAGTGCAGCGCTCCCTCAGCACTGACCCTCCGACAGTGCAGCACTCCCTCAGTACTGACACTCTGACAGTGCGGCACTCCCTCAGTACTGACCCTCTGTCAGAGCGGCACTCCCTCAGTATTGACCCTCCAACAGTGCAGCGCTAGCTCACCGCAGACCCTCTGACAGTGCAGCACTCCCTCAGTACTGACCCTCTGACAGTGCAGCGCTCCCTCATTACTGACCATCTGACAGTGCAGCACTCCCTCAGTACTGACCCTCCGAATGTTCAGCACTCCCTCATTACTGACCCTCCGTCAGTGCAGCACTCCCTCAGTATTGACCCGCCAACAGTGCAGCACTCACTCATCACTGACCTGCGGACAATGGAGCACTCGCTCAGCAGTGACCCTCCGACATCATAGCACTCCCTCAGTACTGAGCCTCTGACAGTGCAGAAATCCCTCAATACTGACCCTCTGACAGTGCAGCACTCCCTCAGTACTGAACCTCTGACAGTGCAGCACTCCCTCAGCACTGACCCTCTGACAGTGCGGCACTCCCTCAGTACTGACCCTCCAACAGTGCAGCAATCCCTCAGTACTGACCCTCTGACAGTGCAGCACTCCCTCAGTACTGACCCTCTGACAGTGCAGCACTCCCACATTACTGACCCTCCGACAGTGCAGCACTCCCTCACTACTCACCATCTGACAGTGCCAAACTCCCTCAGTAATGACCCAATGACACTGGAGCACTCCCTCAGTACTGACCCTATGACAGTGCTGCACTACCTCAGTACTGACCCTCTGACATTGCGGCACCCGCTCAGTACTGACCCTCCGACAGTGCAGCAGCCCCTCAGCACTGACCCTCCGACAGTGCAGCACTCCCTCAGTACTGACCCTCTGACAGTGCAGCATTCCCTCAGTACTGACCCTCCGACAGTGCAGCACTCCCTCAGTACTGACCCTCCGACAGTGCAGCATCCCTCATTACTGACCCTTTTACAGTGCAGCACTCCCTCAGTACTGACCCTCTGACAGTGCAGCACTCCCTCAGTAATGAACCTCTGACAGTGCAGCACTCCCTCAGTACTGACCCTCTGACAGTTCAGCACTCCCTCAGCACTGACCCTCAGACAGTGCAGCACTCCCTCAGTACTGACCCTCTGACAGTGCAGCACTCCCTCAGTACTGACCTTCTGACAGTGCAGCAGTCCCTCAGTACTGAATCTCTGACATTGCAGCACTCCCTCAGTACTGACCCTCTGACAGTGCAGCACTCCCACAGTACTGTCATTCTGATAGTGCAGCAGTCCCTCAGTACTGAATCTCTGACATTGCAGCACTCCCTCAGTAATGACCCTCTGACAGTGCAGCACTCCCTCAGTACTGACCCTCTGACAGTGCAGCACTCCCTCAGTACTGACCCTCTGACAGTGCAGCACTCACTCAGTACTCATCCTCTGACAACGCAGCACTCCATCAGCACTGACCCTCTGACAGTGCAGCACTCCCTCAGTTCTGACCGTTTGACAGTGCAGCACTCCCTCAGTACTGACCCTCTGACAGTGCAGCACTCCCTCAGTACAGACCCTCTGACAGTGCAGCACTCCCACAATACTGACCCTTTGACAGTGCAGCACTCCCTCAGTACTGACCCTCTGACAATGCAGCACTCCCTCAGCACTGACCCTCCGACAGTGTGGCAATCCCTCAGTACTGACCCTCCGACAGTGAAGCAGTCCCTCAGTACTGACCCTCCGACAGTGCAGCAATCCCTCAGCACTGACCCTCTGACAGTTCATCACACCCTCAGTTCAGAGCCTTTGACAATGCAGCACTCCCTCAGTACTGACCCTCTGACAGTGCAGCACTCTGTTAGTACTGACCCTCCGAGAGTGCAGCGCTCCCTCAGTACTGAACCTCCAACAGGGCAGCACTCCCTCAGTACTGACCCTCTGACAATGCAGCACTCCCTCAGTACGGACCCTCCGACAGTGCAGCACACCATCAGTACTGAACCTCTGACAGAGCAGCACTCCCTCAGTACTGACCCTCCGACACTGCAGCACTCCCTCAGTACTGAAACTCTGACAGTGCAGCACTCCCTCAGTACTGACCCTCTGACAGTGCGGCACTCCCTCAATACTGTCTCTCCGACAGTGCGGCACTCCCTCATTAGTGACCATCTGACACTGCAGCACTCCCTCAGTACTGACCCTCCGAAAGTTCAGCACTCCCTCAGTATTGACCCTCCAACAGTGCAGCACTCACTCATCACTGAACTGCGGACAGTGCAGCACTCCCTCAGCAGTGACCCTCCGACAGCGCAGCACTCCCTCAGTACTGAGCCTCTGACAGTGCAGAAATCCCTCAGTACTGACCATCCGACAGTGCAGCACTCCCTCAGTACTGACCCTCCGACAGTGTAGCACTCCGTCAGTACTGACCCTCTGACAGCACAGCACTCCCTCAGTACTGAGCCTCTGACAGTGCAGAAATCCCTCAGTACTGACCCTCCGTCAGTGCAGCACTCCCTCAGTACTGACCCTCCGACAGTGCAGCACTCCCTCAGTACTGAACTTCCGACAGTGCAGTACGACCTCAGTCCAGAGGCTCTGAAAATGCGTCACTCCCTCTGCACTGACCCTCTGACATAGCGGCACTCCCTCAGTATTGACCATCTGACAGTGCAGCACTCCCTCAGTACTGACCCTCTGACAGTGCAGCACTCCCTCAGTAAGGACCCTCTGACAGTGCGGCACTCCCTCAGTACTGACCCTCAGATAGTGCGGCAATCCCTCAGTTCTGACCCTCTGACAGTGAGGCACTCCCTCAGAACTGACCCTCTGACAGTTCGACATTCCCTCAGTAATGACCCTCCGACAGTGCGGCCCTCCCTCAGTACTGACCCCCTGACAGTGCAGAACTCCCTCAGTACTGACCCTCTGACAGTGCAGCACTCCCTCAGTAGTGACCCGCTGACAGTGCAGCACTCCCTCAGTACTCACCCTCCGACCGTCCAGCACTCCCTCAGTACTGACCCTCTGACAGTACAGCAATCCATCAGTACTGACCCTCCGAAAGAGCGGCACTCCCTCAGTACTGAAGCTCTGACAGTGCAGCACCACCTCAGTACTGACCCTCTGACAGTGCAGCACTCCCTCAGTACTGACCCTCTGACAGTGCGGCACTCCCTCATTACTGACCCTCTGACAGTGCAGCACTCCCTCAGTACTGACCCTCTGAAAATGCAGCACTCCCTCAGTACTGACCCTCTGACAGTGCAGCACTCCCTCAGTAATGAACCTCTGACAGTGCGGCACTCCCACAGTACTGACCCTCTGACAGTGCAGCACTCCCTCAGTACTGACCCGCCGACAGTGCGGCACTCCCTCAGTACTGACCCTCTGACAGTGCAGCATTCCCTCAGTACTGAACCGCTGACAGTACAGCACTCCCTCAATACTCACCCTCTGACAGTGCAGTACTCCCTCAGGACTGACCCTCCGACCGTGAAGCAATTCCTCAGTACTCACCCTCCGACCGTCCAGCACTCCCTCAGTACTGACACTCTGACAGTGCAGCACTCCCTCAGTACTGACCCTCCGACAGTGCAGCAATCCCTCAGTACTGACCCTCTGACAGTGCAGCACTCCTTCATTACTGACCCTCTGACACTGCAGCACTCCCTCAGTACTGACCCTCTGACAGTGCAGCACTCCCTCAGTACAGACCCTCTGACAGTGCAGCACTCCCTCAGTACTGACCCTCCGACAGTGCAGCACTCCCTCAGTACTAACCCTCCGACAGTGCAGCTCTCCCTAAGTACTCATCCTTTGACAGTGCAGCATTCCATCAGCACTGACCCGCTGACAGTGCAGCACGACCTCAGTAGTGACTCTCCAACAGAGCGGCATTCCCTGAGTTCTGAGCCTTTGACAATGCTGCATAACCTCAGTACTGACCCTCCGACAGTGCAGCGCTCCTTCAGTACTGACACTCCCACAGTGCAGCACTCCCTAATTACTGACCCTCTGACAGTGCAGCGCTCCCTCAGCACTGACCCTCTGACAGTGCGGCACTCCCTCAGCACTGAGCCTCCAACTGTGCAGCACTCCCTCAGCACTGACCCTCTGACAGTGCGGCATTCACTCAGTACTGACCCTCTGACAGTGCAGCACTCCCTCAGTACTGACCCTCCGACAGTGCAGCACTACCTCAGTCCTGACCCTCTGAAAGTGCAGCTCTCCCTCAGTACTGACCCTCTGACAGTGCGGCACTCCCTCAGTACTGAACCTCTGACAGTGCAGCACTCCCTCAGTACTGACCCTCTGACAGTGCAGCATTCCCTCAATACTGACCCTCCTACAGTGCAGCACTCCCTCAGCACTGACCCTTTGACAATTCAGCACTCCCTCAATACTGAATCTCTGTCAGTGCGGCACTCCCTCAGAATTGACCCTCCAACAATGCAGCACTCCCTCAGTACTGACCCTCCTACAGTGCAGCACTCCCTCAGTGCTGACCCGCCAACAGTGCAGCACTCCCTCCGTACGGACCCTCGGACAGTGCAGCACTCCCTCAGTTCTGACCCTCTGTCAGTGAGGCACTCCCTCAGTACTGACCCTCTGACAGTGCGGCACACCCTCAGTATTACCCTCAGACAGTGCGGCACCCCCTCAGTATTGACCCTCAGACAGTGCGGCACTCCCTCAGTACTGGCCCTCTGACAGTTCGACACTCCCTCAGTAATGACTCTCCGACAGTGCGGCCCTCCTTCAGTACTGACCCTCTGTCAGAGCGGCACTCCCTCAGTATTGACCCTCCAACAGTGCAGCGCTCCCTCAGCACAGACCCTCCGACAGTGCAGCACTCCCTCAGTACTGTCCCTCTGACAGTGCAGCACTCCCTCAGTACTGACGCTCTGACAGTGCAGCACTCCCTCAGTACGGACCCTCTGACAGTGCAGCACTCCCTCAGTACTGACCCTCTGACAGTGCAGCACTCCCTTAGTAATGACCCTCTGACAGTGCAGCACTCACTCAGCACTGACCCTCTGAGAGTGCAGCACTCCCTCATTAATGACACTGCGAAGTGCAGCAATCCATCAGTACTGACGCTCCGACAGTGCAGCACTCCCTCAGTACTGACCCTCTGACAGTGCAGCAATCCCTCAGTACTGACCCTCCGACAGTGCAGCGCTCCCTCAGCACAGACACTCCGACAGTGCAGCACTCCCTCAGTACTGACCCTCTGACAGTGCAGCAATCCCTCAGTACTGACCCTCTGACAGTGCAGCACTCCCTCAGTACTGACCCTCTGACAGTGCAGCGCTCCCTCAGCACAGACCCTCCGACAGTGCAGCACTCCCTCAGTACTGACCATGTGACAGTGCAGCACTCCCTCATTAATGACCCTCTGACAGTGCAGCACTCCCTCAGCACTGACCCTCTGACAGTGCAGCACTCCCTCAGTAATGACATTCCGAAGTGCAGCAATCCCTCAGTACTGACGCTCCGACAGTGCAGCAATCCCTCAGTACTGACCCTCAGACAGTGCAGCGCTCCCTCAGCACTGACCCTCCGACAGTGCAGCACTCCCTCAGTACTGACCCTCTGACAGTGCGGCACTCCCTCAGTACTGACCCTCTGTCAGAGCGGCACTCCCTCAGTATTCACCCTCCAACAGTGCAGCGATAGCTCACCACAGACCCTCTGACAGTGCAGCACTCCCTCAGTACTAACCCTCTGACAGTGCAGCACTCCATCAGTACTGAACCTCTGACAGTGCAGCACTCCCTCAGTACTGACCCTCTGACAGTGCAGCACTCCCTCATTACTGACCATCTGACAGTGCAGCACTCCCTCAGTACTGACCCCCCGAAAGTTCAGCACTCCCTCAGTACTGACCCTCCGTCAGTGCAGCACTCCCTCAGTATTGACCCGCCAACAGTGCAGCACTCCCTCAGTACTGACCCACTGACAGTGCAGCACTCCCTCAGTAATAAACCTCTGACAGTGCAGCACTCCCTCAGTACTGAACCTCTGACAGTGCAGCACTCCCTCAGTACTGACCCTCTGACAGTTCAGCACTCCCTCAGTACTGACCCTCAGACAGTGCAGCACTCCCTCAGTACTGACCCTCTGACAGTGCAGCACACCCTCAGTACCGACCCTCCGACAGTGCAGCACTCCCTCAGGAATGACCTTCTGACAGTGCAGCACTCCCTCAGTACTGACCTTCTGACAGTGCAGCATTCCCTCAGTACTGAATCTCTGACATTGCAGCACTCCCTCAGTACTGACCCTCTGACAGTGCAGCACTCCCACATTACTGACATTCTGACAGTGCAGCACTCCCTCAGTAATGACCCTCTGACAGTGCAGCACTCCCTCAGTACTGACCCTCTGACAGTGCAGCACTCCCTCAGTACTGACCCTCTGACAGTGCAGCACTCACTCAGTACTCATCCTCTGACAGTGCAGCACTCCATCAGCACTGACCCTCTGACAGTGCAGCACTCCCTCAGTTCTGACCGTTTGACAGTGCAGCACTCCCTCACTACTCACCCTCTGAGAGTGCCAAACTCCCTCAGTAATGACCCAATGACACTGGAGCACTCCCTCAGTACTGACCCTATGACAGTGCTGCACTCCCTCAGCACTGACCCTATGACAGTGCTGCACTACCTCAGTACTGACCCTCTGACATTGCGGCTGCCGCTCAGTACTGACCCTCCGACAGTGCAGCAGCCCCTCAGCACTGACCCTCCGACAGTGCAGCACTCCCTCAGTACTGACCCTCCGACAGTGCTGCATCCCTCATTACTCACCCTTTTACAGTGCAGCACTCCCTCAGTACTGACCCACTGACAGTGCAGCACTCCCTCAGTAATAAACCTCTGACAGTGCCGCACTCCCTCAGTAATGAACCTCTGACAGTGCAGCACTCCCTCAGTACTGACCCTCTGACAGTTCAGCACTCCCTCAGTACTGAACCTCTGACAGTGCAGCACTCCCTCAGTACTGACCCTCTGACAGTTCAGCACTCCCTCAGTACTGACCCTCCGACAGTGTAGCACTCCGTCAGTACTGACCCTCTGACAGCACAGCACTCCCTCAGTACTGAGCCTCTGACAGTGCAGAAATCCCTCAGTACTGACCCTCCGTCAGTGCAGCACTCCCTCAGTACTGACCCTCCGACAGTGCAGCACTCCCTCAGTACTGAACTTCCGACAGTGCAGTACGACCTCAGTCCAGAGGCTCTGAAAATGCGTCACTCCCTCTGCACTGACCCTCTGACATAGCGGCACTCCCTCAGTATTGACCATCTGACAGTGCAGCACTCCCTCAGTACTGACCCTCTGACAGTGCAGCACTCCCTCAGTAAGGACCCTCTGACAGTGCGGCACTCCCTCAGTACTGACCCTCAGATAGTGCGGCAATCCCTCAGTACTGACCCTCTGACAGTGAGGCACTCCCTCAGAACTGACCCTCTGACAGTTCGACATTCCCTCAGTAATGACCCTCCGACAGTGCGGCCCTCCCTCAGTACTGACCCCCTGACAGTGCAGAACTCCCTCAGTACTGACCCTCTGACAGTGCAGCACTCCCTCAGTAGTGACCCGCTGACAGTGCAGCACTCCCTCAGTACTCACCCTCCGACCGTCCAGCACTCCCTCAGTACTGACCCTCTGACAGTACAGCAATCCATCAGTACTGACCCTCCGAAAGAGCGGCACTCCCTCAGTACTGAAGCTCTGACAGTGCAGCACCACCTCAGTACTGACCCTCTGACAGTGCAGCACTCCCTCAGTACTGACCCTCTGACAGTGCGGCACTCCCTCATTACTGACCCTCTGACAGTGCAGCACTCCCTCAGTACTGACCCTCTGAAAATGCAGCACTCCCTCAGTACTGACCCTCTGACAGTGCAGCACTCCCTCAGTAATGAACCTCTGACAGTGCGGCACTCCCACAGTACTGACCCTCTGACAGTGCAGCATTCCCTCAGTACTGAACCGCTGACAGTACAGCACTCCCTCAATACTCACCCTCTGACAGTGCAGTACTCCCTCAGGACTGACCCTCCGACCGTGAAGCAATTCCTCAGTACTCACCCTCCGACCGTCCAGCACTCCCTCAGTACTGACACTCTGACAGTGCAGCACTCCCTCAGTACTGACCCTCCGACAGTGCAGCAATCCCTCAGTACTGACCCTCTGACAGTGCAGCACTCCTTCATTACTGACCCTCTGACACTGCAGCACTCCCTCAGTACTGACCCTCTGACAGTGCAGCACTCCCTCAGTACAGACCCTCTGACAGTGCAGCACTCCCTCAGTACTGACCCTCCGACAGTGCAGCACTCCCTCAGTACTAACCCTCCGACAGTGCAGCTCTCCCTAAGTACTCATCCTTTGACAGTGCAGCATTCCATCAGCACTGACCCGCTGACAGTGCAGCACGACCTCAGTAGTGACTCTCCAACAGAGCGGCATTCCCTGAGTTCTGAGCCTTTGACAATGCTGCATAACCTCAGTACTGACCCTCCGACAGTGCAGCGCTCCTTCAGTACTGACACTCCCACAGTGCAGCACTCCCTAATTACTGACCCTCTGACAGTGCAGCGCTCCCTCAGCACTGACCCTCTGACAGTGCGGCACTCCCTCAGCACTGAGCCTCCAACTGTGCAGCACTCCCTCAGCACTGACCCTCTGACAGTGCGGCATTCACTCAGTACTGACCCTCTGACAGTGCAGCACTCCCTCAGTACTGACCCTCCGACAGTGCAGCACTACCTCAGTCCTGACCCTCTGAAAGTGCAGCTCTCCCTCAGTACTGACCCTCTGACAGTGCGGCACTCCCTCAGTACTGAACCTCTGACAGTGCAGCACTCCCTCAGTACTGACCCTCTGACAGTGCAGCATTCCCTCAATACTGACCCTCCTACAGTGCAGCACTCCCTCAGCACTGACCCTTTGACAATTCAGCACTCCCTCAATACTGAATCTCTGTCAGTGCGGCACTCCCTCAGAATTGACCCTCCAACAATGCAGCACTCCCTCAGTACTGACCCTCCTACAGTGCAGCATTCCCTCAGTACTGAACCGCTGACAGTACAGCACTCCCTCAATACTCACCCTCTGACAGTGCAGTACTCCCTCAGGACTGACCCTCCGACCGTGAAGCAATTCCTCAGTACTCACCCTCCGACCGTCCAGCACTCCCTCAGTACTGACACTCTGACAGTGCAGCACTCCCTCAGTACTGACCCTCCGACAGTGCAGCAATCCCTCAGTACTGACCCTCTGACAGTGCAGCACTCCTTCATTACTGACCCTCTGACACTGCAGCACTCCCTCAGTACTGACCCTCTGACAGTGCAGCACTCCCTCAGTACAGACCCTCTGACAGTGCAGCACTCCCTCAGTACTGACCCTCCGACAGTGCAGCACTCCCTCAGTACTAACCCTCCGACAGTGCAGCTCTCCCTAAGTACTCATCCTTTGACAGTGCAGCATTCCATCAGCACTGACCCGCTGACAGTGCAGCACGACCTCAGTAGTGACTCTCCAACAGAGCGGCATTCCCTGAGTTCTGAGCCTTTGACAATGCTGCATAACCTCAGTACTGACCCTCCGACAGTGCAGCGCTCCTTCAGTACTGACACTCCCACAGTGCAGCACTCCCTAATTACTGACCCTCTGACAGTGCAGCGCTCCCTCAGCACTGACCCTCTGACAGTGCGGCACTCCCTCAGCACTGAGCCTCCAACTGTGCAGCACTCCCTCAGCACTGACCCTCTGACAGTGCGGCATTCACTCAGTACTGACCCTCTGACAGTGCAGCACTCCCTCAGTACTGACCCTCCGACAGTGCAGCACTACCTCAGTCCTGACCCTCTGAAAGTGCAGCTCTCCCTCAGTACTGACCCTCTGACAGTGCGGCACTCCCTCAGTACTGAACCTCTGACAGTGCAGCACTCCCTCAGTACTGACCCTCTGACAGTGCAGCATTCCCTCAATACTGACCCTCCTACAGTGCAGCACTCCCTCAGCACTGACCCTTTGACAATTCAGCACTCCCTCAATACTGAATCTCTGTCAGTGCGGCACTCCCTCAGAATTGACCCTCCAACAATGCAGCACTCCCTCAGTACTGACCCTCCTACAGTGCAGCACTCCCTCAGTGCTGACCCGCCAACAGTGCAGCACTCCCTCCGTACGGACCCTCGGACAGTGCAGCACTCCCTCAGTTCTGACCCTCTGTCAGTGAGGCACTCCCTCAGTACTGACCCTCTGACAGTGCGGCACACCCTCAGTATTACCCTCAGACAGTGCGGCACTCCCTCAGTATTGACCCTCAGACAGTGCGGCACTCCCTCAGTACTGGCCCTCTGACAGTTCGACACTCCCTCAGTAATGACTCTCCGACAGTGCGGCCCTCCTTCAGTACTGACCCTCTGTCAGAGCGGCACTCCCTCAGTATTGACCCTCCAACAGTGCAGCGCTCCCTCAGCACAGACCCTCCGACAGTGCAGCACTCCCTCAGTACTGTCCCTCTGACAGTGCAGCACTCCCTCAGTACTGACGCTCTGACAGTGCAGCACTCCCTCAGTACGGACCCTCTGACATTGCAGCACTCCCTCAGTACTGACCCTCTGACAGTGCAGCACTCCCTTAGTAATGACCCTCTGACAGTGCAGCACTCCCTCAGCACTGACCCTCTGACAGTGCAGCACTCCCTCATTAATGACACTGCGAAGTGCAGCAATCCATCAGTAATGACGCTCCGACAGTGCAGCACTCCCTCAGTACTGACCCTCTGACAGTGCAGCAATCCCTCAGTACTGACCCTCCGACAGTGCAGCGCTCCCTCAGCACAGACCCTCCGACAGTGCAGCACTCCCTCAGTACTGACCCTCTGACAGTGCAGCACTCCCTCAGTACTGACCCTCTGACAGTGCAGCACTCCCTCATTAATGACCCTCTGACAGTGCAGCACTCCCTCAGCACTGACCCTCTGACAGTGCAGCACTCCCTCAGTAATGACATTCCGAAGTGCAGCAATCCCTCAGTACTGACGCTCCGACAGTGCAGCAATCCCTCAGTACTGACCCTCAGACAGTGCAGCGCTCCCTCAGCACTGACCCTCCGACAGTGCAGCACTCCCTCAGTACTGACCCTCTGACAGTGCAGCACTCCCTCAGTACTGACCCTCTGACAGTGCGGCACTCCCTCATTACTGACCCTCTGTCAGAGCGGCACTCCCTCAGTATTCACCCTCCAACAGTGCAGCGATAGCTCACCACAGACCCTCTGACAGTGCAGCACTCCCTCAGTAGTAACCCTCTGACAGTGCAGCACTCCATCAGTACTGAACCTCTGACAGTGCAGCACTCCCTCAGTACTGACCCTCTGACAGTGCAGCACTCCCTCATTACTGACCATCTGACAGTGCAGCACTCCCTCAGTACTGACCCCCCGAAAGTTCAGCACTCCCTCAGTACTGACCCTCCGTCAGTGCAGCACTCCCTCAGTATTGACCCGCCAACAGTGCAGCACTCCCTCAGTACTGACCCACTGACAGTGCAGCACTCCCTCAGTAATAAACCTCTGACAGTGCAGCACTCCCTCAGTACTGAACCTCTGACAGTGCAGCACTCCCTCAGTACTGACCCTCTGACAGTTCAGCACTCCCTCAGTACTGACCCTCAGACAGTGCAGCACTCCCTCAGTACTGACCCTCTGACAGTGCAGCACACCCTCAGTACCGACCCTCCGACAGTGCAGCACTCCCTCAGGAATGACCTTCTGACAGTGCAGCACTCCCTCAGTACTGACCTTCTGACAGTGCAGCATTCCCTCAGTACTGAATCTCTGACATTGCAGCACTCCCTCAGTACTGACCCTCTGACAGTGCAGCACTCCCACATTACTGACCCTCTGACAGTGCAGCACTCCCTCAGTAATGACCCTCTGACAGTGAAGCACTCCCTCAGTTCTGACCCTTTGACAGTGCAGCACTCACTCAGTACTCATCCTCTGACAGTGCAGCACTCCATCAGCACTGACCCTCTGACAGTGCAGCACTCCCTCAGTTCTGACCGTTTGACAGTGCAGCACTCCCTCAGTACTGACCCTCTGACAGTGCAGCACTCCCTCAGTACAGACCCTCTGACAGTGCGGCACTCCCACAATACTGACCCTTTGACAGTGCAGCACTCCCTCAGTACTGACCCTCTGACAATGCAGCACTCCCTCAGCACTGACCCTCCGCCAGTGTGGCAATCCCTCAGTACTGACCCTCCGACAGTGAAGCAGTCCCTCAGTACTGACCCTCCGACAGTGCAGCAATCCCTCAGCACTGACCCTCTGACAGTTCATCACACCCTCAGTTCAGAGCCTTTGACAGTGCAGCACTCCCTCAGTACTGACCCTCTGACAGTGCAGCACTCACTCAGTACTCATCCTCTGACAGTGCAGCACTCCATCAGCACTGACCCTCTGACAGTGCAGCACTCCCTCAGTTCTGACCGTTTGACAGTGCAGCACTCCCTCACTACTCACCCTCTGAGAGTGCCAAACTCCCTCAGTAATGACCCAATGACACTGGAGCACTCCCTCAGTACTGACCCTATGACAGTGCTGCACTACCTCAGTACTGACCCTCTGACATTGCGGCTTCTGCTCAGTACTGACCCTCCGACAGTGCAGCAGCCCCTCAGCACTGACCCTCCGACAGTGCAGCACTCCCTCAGTACTGACCCTCCGACAGTGCAGCATCCCTCATTACTCACCCTTTTACAGTGCAGCACTCCCTCAGTACTGACCCACTGACAGTGCAGCACTCCCTCAGTAATAAACCTCTGACAGTGCAGCACTCCCTCAGTACTGAACCTCTGACAGTGCAGCACTCCCTCAGTACTGACCCTCTGACAGTTCAGCACTCCCTCAGTACTGACCCTCAGACAGTGCAGCACTCCCTCAGTACTGACCCTCTGACAGTGCAGCACACCCTCAGTACCGACCCTCCGACAGTGCAGCACTCCCTCAGGAATGACCTTCTGACAGTGCAGCACTCCCTCAGTACTGACCTTCTGACAGTGCAGCATTCCCTCAGTACTGAATCTCTGACATTGCAGCACTCCCTCAGTAATGACCCTCTGACAGTGCAGCACTCCCACATTACTGACATTCTGACAGTGCAGCACTCCCTCAGTAATGACCCTCTGACAGTGCAGCACTCCCTAAGTACTGACCCTCTGACAGTGCAGCACTCCCTCAGTACTGACCCTCTGACAGTGCAGCACTCACTCAGTACTCATCCTCTGACAGTGCAGCACTCCATCAGCACTGACCCTCTGACAGTGCAGCACTCCCTCAGTTCTGACCGTTTGACAGTGCAGCACTCCCTCAGTACTGACCCTCTGACAGTGCAGCACTCCCTCAGTACAGACCCTCTGACAGTGCAGCACTCCCACAATACTGACCCTTTGACAGTGCAGCACTCCCTCAGTACTGACCCTCTGACAATGCAGCACTCCCTCAGCACTGACCCTCCGCCAGTGTGGCAATCCCTCAGTACTGACCCTCCGACAGTGAAGCAGTCCCTCAGTACTGACCCTCCGACAGTGCAGCAATCCCTCAGCACTGACCCTCTGACAGTTCATCACACCCTCAGTTCAGAGCCTTTGACAATGCAGCCCTCCCTCATTACTGACCCTCTGACAGTGCAGCACTCTGTTAGTACTGACCCTCCGAGAGTGCAGCGCTCCCTCAGTACTGAACCTCCAACAGGGCAGCACTCCCTCAGTACTGACCCTCTGACAATGCAGCACTCCCTCAGTACGGACCCTCCGACAGTGCAGCACACCATCAGTACTGAACCTCTGACAGAGCAGCACTCCCTCAGTACGGAACCTCCGACACTGCAGCACTCCCTCAGTACTGAAACTCTGACAGTGCAGCACTCCCTCAGTACTGACCCTCCGAAAGTTCAGCACTCCCTCAGTACTGACCCTCCGAAAGTTCAGCACTCCCTCAGTACTGACCCTCCGACAGTGCAGCATCCCTCATTACTCACCCTTTTACAGTGCAGCACTCCCTCAGTACTGACCCACTGACAGTGCAGCACTCCCTCAGTAATAAACCTCTGACAGTGCAGCACTCCCTCAGTACTGAACCTCTGACAGTGCAGCACTCCCTCAGTACTGACCCTCTGACAGTGCAGCACAAGCTCAGTACCGACCCTCCGACAGTGCAGCACTCCCTCAGGAATGACCTTCTGACAGTGCAGCACTCCCTCAGTACTGACCTTCTGACAGTGCAGCATTCCCTCAGTACTGAATCTCTGACATTGCAGCACTCCCTCAGTAATGACCCTCTGACAGTGCAGCACTCCCACATTACTGTCATTCTGACAGTGCAGCACTCCCTCAGTAATGACCCTCTGACAGTGCAGCACTCCCTAAGTACTGACCCTCTGACAGTGCAGCACTCCCTCAGTACTGACCCTCTGACAGTGCAGCACTCACTCAGTACTCATCCTCTGACAGTGCAGCACTCCATCAGCACTGACCCTCTGACAGTGCAGCACTCCCTCAGTTCTGACCGTTTGACAGTGCAGCACTCCCTCACTACTCACCCTCTGAGAGTGCCAAACTCCCTCAGTAATGACCCAATGACACTGGAGCACTCCCTCAGTACTGACCCTATGACAGTGCTGCACTACCTCAGTACTGACCCTCTGACATTGCGGCTGCCGCTCAGTACTGACCCTCCGACAGTGCAGCAGCCCCTCAGCACTGACCCTCCGACAGTGCAGCACTCCCTCAGTACTGACCCTCCGACAGTGCAGCATCCCTCATTACTCACCCTTTTACAGTGCAGCACTCCCTCAGTACTGACCCACTGACAGTGCAGCACTCCCTCAGTAATAAACCTCTGACAGTGCAGCACTCCCTCAGTAATGAACCTCTGACAGTGCAGCACACCCTCAGTACTGACCCTCTGACAGTTCAGCACTCCCTCAGTACTGACCCTCAGACAGTGCAGCACTCCCTCAGTACTGACCCTCTGACAGTGCAGCACACCCTCAGTACTCACCCTCCGACCGTCCAGCACTCCCTCAGTACTGACCCTCTGACAGTACAGCAATCCATCAGTACTGACCCTCCGAAAGAGCGGCACTCCCTCAGTAATGAACCTCTGACAGTGCGGCACTCCCACAGTACTGACCCTCTGACAGTGCAGCACTCCCTCAGTACTGACCCGCCGACAGTGCGGCACTCCCTCAGTACTGACCCTCTGACAGTGCAGCATTCCCTCAGTACTGAACCGCTGACAGTACAGCACTCCCTCAATACTCACCCTCTGACAGTGCAGTACTCCCTCAGGACTGACCCTCCGACCGTGAAGCAATTCCTCAGTACTCACCCTCCGACCGTCCAGCACTCCCTCAGTACTGACACTCTGACAGTGCAGCACTCCCTCAGTACTGACCCTCCGACAGTGCAGCAATCCCTCAGTACTGACCCTCTGACAGTGCAGCACTCCTTCATTACTGACCCTCTGACACTGCAGCACTCCCTCAGTACTGACCCTCTGACAGTGCAGCACTCCCTCAGTACTGACCCTCTGACAGTGCAGCACTCCCTCAGTACTGACCCTCCGACAGTGCAGCACTCCCTCAGTACTAACCCTCCGACAGTGCAGCTCTCCCTAAGTAATCATCCTTTGACAGTGCAGCATTCCATCAGCACTGACCCGCTGACAGTGCAGCACGACCTCAGTAGTGACTCTCCAACAGAGCGGCATTCCCTGAGTTCTGAGCCTTTGACAATGCTGCATAACCTCAGTACTGACCCTCCGACAGTGCAGCACTCCCTCAGTACTGACCCTCCGACAGTGCAGCGCTCCTTCAGTACTGACACTCCGACAGTGCAGCGCTCCTTCAGTCCTGACACTCCCACAGTGCAGCACTCCCTAATTACTGACCCTCTGACAGTGCAGCACTCCCTCATTACTGACCCTCTGACAGTGCAGCACTCTGTTAGTACTGACCCTCCGAGAGTGCAGCGCTCCCTCAGTACTGACCCTCTGACAATGCAGCACTCCCTCAGTACGGACCCTCCGACAGTGCAGCACACCATCAGTACTGAACCTCTGACAGAGCAGCACTCCCTCAGTACGGAACCTCCGACACTGCAGCACTCCCTCAGTACTGAAACTCTGACAGTGCAGCACTCCCTCAGTACTGACCCTCCGACAATGCAGCGCTCCCTCAGTACTGACCCTCCGAAAGTTCAGCACTCCCTCAGTACTGACCCTCCGAAAGTTCAGCACTCCCTCAGTACTGACCCTCCGACAGTGCAGCACTCCCTCAGTAATAAACCTCTGACAGTGCAGCACTCCCTCAGTACTGACCCTCTGACAGTGCAGCACTCCCTCAGTACTGACCCTCTGACAGTTCAGCACTCCCTCAGTACTGACCCTCAGACAGTGCAGCACTCCCTCAGTACTGACCCTCTGACAGTGCAGCACAAGCTCAGTACCGACCCTCCGACAGTGCAGCACTCCCTCAGGAATGACCTTCTGACAGTGCAGCACTCCCTCAGTACTGACCTTCTGACAGTGCAGCATTCCCTCAGTACTGAATCTCTGACATTGCAGCACTCCCTCAGTAATGACCCTCTGACAGTGCAGCACTCCCACATTACTGTCATTCTGACAGTGCAGCACTCCCTCAGTAATGACCCTCTGACAGTGCAGCACTCCCTAAGTACTGACCCTCTGACAGTGCAGCACTCCCTCAGTACTGACCCTCTGACAGTGCAGCACTCACTCAGTACTCATCCTCTGACAGTGCAGCACTCCATCAGCACTGAGCCTCTGACAGTGCAGCACTCCCTCAGTTCTGACCGTTTGACAGTGCAGCACTCCCTCACTACTCACCCTCTGAGAGTGCCAAACTCCCTCAGTAATGACCCAATGACACTGGAGCACTCCCTCAGTACTGACCCTATGACAGTGCTGCACTACCTCAGTACTGACCCTCTGACATTGCGGCTGCCGCTCAGTACTGACCCTCCGACAGTGCAGCAGCCCCTCAGCACTGACCCTCCGACAGTGCAGCACTCCCTCAGTACTGACCCTCCGACAGTGCAGCATCCCTCATTACTCACCCTTTTACAGTGCAGCACTCCCTCAGTACTGACCCACTGACAGTGCAGCACTCCCTCAGTAATAAACCTCTGACAGTGCAGCACTCCCTCAGTACTGAACCTCTGACAGTGCAGCACTCCCTCAGTACTGACCCTCTGACAGTTCAGCACTCCCTCAGTACTGACCCTCAGACAGTGCAGCACTCCCTCAGTACTGACCCTCTGACAGTGCAGCACACCCTCAGTACCGACCCTCCGACAGTGCAGCACTCCCTCAGGAATGACCTTCTGACAGTGCAGCACTCCCTCAGTACTGACCTTCTGACAGTGCAGCATTCCCTCAGTACTGAATCTCTGACATTGCAGCACTCCCTCAGTAATGACCCTCTGACAGTGCAGCACTCCCACATTACTGACATTCTGACAGTGCAGCACTCCCTCAGTAATGACCCTCTGACAGTGCAGCACTCCCTCAGTAATGACCCTCTGACAGTGCAGCACTCCCTCAGTACTGACCCTCTGACAGTTCAGCACTCCCTCAGTACTGACCCTCAGACAGTGCAGCACTCCCTCAGTACTCATCCTCTGACAGTGCAGCACTCCATCAGCACTGACCCTCTGACAGTGCAGCACTCCCTCAGTTCTGACCGTTTGACAGTGCAGCACTCCCTCAGTACTGACCCTCTGACAGTGCAGCACTCCCTCAGTACAGACCCTCTGACAGTGCAGCACTCCCACAATACTGACCCTTTGACAGTGCAGCACTCCCTCAGTACTGACCCTCTGACAATGCAGCACTCCCTCAGCACTGACCCTCCGCCAGTGTGGCAATCACTCAGTACTGACCCTCCGACAGTGAAGCAGTCCCTCAGTACTGACCCGCCGACAGTGCAGCAATCCCTCAGCACTGACCCTCTGACAGTGCAGCACTCCCTCAGTACTGACCCTCTGACAGTGCAGCACTCCCTCAGTACTGTCCCTCTGACAGTGCAGCACTCCCTCAGTACTGACCCTATGAAAGTGCAGCACTAACTCAGTACTGGCACTCCGACAGTGCAGCACTCACTCAGTACTGACACTCCGACAGTGCAGCACTCCCTCAGTACTGACCCTCTGACAGTGCAGCACTACCTCAGTACTGACCCTCTGACAGTGCAGCACTCCCTCAGTACTGACCCTCTGACAGTGCAGCACTCACTCAGTAAAGGCACTCCGACAGTGCAGCACTCACTACGTTCTGACCCTCTGACAGTGCAGCACTCCCTCAGTACTGACACTCTGACAGTGCAGCACTCCCTCAGTACTGACCCTCTGACAGTGCAGCACTCCCTCAGTACTTCCCTCTGACAGTGCAGCACTCCCTCAGTACTGACACTCTGACAGTGCAGTACTCCCTCAGTACTGACCCTCTGACAGTGCAGCACTCCCTCAGTACTGACACTCCGACAGTGCAGCACTCCCTCAGTAATAAACCTCTGACAGTGCAGCACTCCCTCAGTACTGAACCTCTGACAGTGCAGCACTCCCTCAGTACTGACCCTCTGACAGTTCAGCACTCCCTCAGTACTGACCCTCAGACAGTGCAGCACTCCCTCAGTACTCATCCTCTGACAGTACAGCACTCCATCAGCACTGACCCTCTGACAGTGCAGCACTCCCTCAGTACAGACCCTCTGACAGTGCAGCACTCCCACAATACTGACCCTTTGACAGTGCAGCACTCCCTCAGTACTGACCCTCTGACAATGCAGCACTCCCTCAGCACTGACCCTCCGCCAGTGTGGCAATCACTCAGTACTGACCCTCCGACAGTGAAGCAGTCCCTCAGTACTGACCCGCCGACAGTGCAGCAATCCCTCAGCACTGACCCTCTGACAGTGCAGCACTCCCTCAGTACTGACCCACTGACAGTGCAGCACTCCCTCAGTACTGTCCCTCTGACAGTGCAGCACTCCCTCAGTACTGACCCTATGAAAGTGCAGCACTAACTCAGTACTGGCACTCCGACAGTGCAGCACTCACTCAGTACTGACACTCCGACAGTGCAGCACTCCCTCAGTACTGACCCTCTGACAGTGCAGCACTACCTCAGTACTGACCCTCTGACAGTGCAGCACTCCCTCAGTACTGACCCTCTGACAGTGCAGCACTCACTCAGTAAAGGCACTCCGACAGTGCAGCACTCACTACGTTCTGACCCTCTGACAGTGCAGCACTCCCTCAGTACTGACACTCTGACAGTGCAGCACTCCCTCAGTACTGACCCTCTGACAGTGCAGCACTCCCTCAGTACTTCCCTCTGACAGTGCAGCACTCCCTCAGTACTGACACTCTGACAGTGCAGTACTCCCTCAGTACTGACCCTCTGACAGTGCAGCACTCCCTCAGTACTGACACTCCGACAGTGCAGCACTCCCTCAGTACTGACCCTCTGACAGTGCAGGACTCCCTCAGTACTGACCCTCTGACAGTGCGGCACTTCCTCAGTACTGACCCTCTGACAATGCAGCAATCTTTCAGTACTGACCCTCTGACAGTGCGGCACTCTCTCAGTACTGACCCTCTGACAGGCAGCACACACAAGAA
Organism: Carcharodon carcharias; assembly: GCF_017639515.1. Taxonomy (NCBI): domain Eukaryota; kingdom Metazoa; phylum Chordata; class Chondrichthyes; order Lamniformes; family Lamnidae; genus Carcharodon; species Carcharodon carcharias. The sequence goes on along the minus strand of NW_024470821.1, from coordinate 98,751 downwards.
TTGACCCTCTGACAGTGCAGCTCTCCCTCAGTACTGACCCACCCACAATGCGGCACTCCCTCAGCACTGACCCTCTGACAGTGCAGCGCTCCCTCAGTACTGAACCTCCGACTGTGCAGCACTCCCTCAGAACTGACCCTCTGACAGTGCAGCTCTCCCTCAGTACTGACCCTCTGACAGTGCAGGACTCCCTCAGTTCTGATCCTCCGACAGTGCGGCACTCCCTCAGTTCTGATCCTCCGACAGTGCAGCACTACCTCAGTACTGACCCTATGAAAGTGCAGCACTAACTCAGTAATGACACTCTGACAGTGCGGCACTCCCTCAGTACTGACCCTATGAAAGTGCAGCACTAACTCAGTACTGACACTCCGACAGTGCAGCACTCCCTCAGTACTGACCCTCGGACAGTGCAGCACTCACTCAGTAAAGGCACTCCGACAGTGCAGCACTCACTCAGTACTGACCCTCTGACAGTGCAGCACTCCCTCAGTACTGACACTCTGACAGTGCAGCACTCCCTCAGTACTGACCCTCTGACAGTGCAGCACTCCCTCAGTACTTCCCTCTGACAGTGCAGCACTCCCTCAGTACTGACACTCTGACAGTGCAGTACTCCCTCAGTACTGACCCTCTGACAGTGCAGCACTCCCTCAGTACTGACACTCCGACAGTGCAGCACTCCCTCAGCACTGACCCTCTGACAGTGCAGGACTCCCTCAGTACTGACCCTCTGACAGTGCGGCACTCCCTCAGTACTGACCCTCTGACAGTGCGGCACACCCTCAGTACTGACCCTCTGACAGTGCAGCACTCCCTCAGTACTGACCCTCTGACAGGCAGCACACACAAGAATTGACCCTCTGACAGTGCAGCTCTCCCTCAGTACTGACCCACCCACAGTGCGGCACTCCCTCAGCACTGACCCTCTGACAGTGCAGCGCTCCCTCAGTACTGAACCTCCGACTGTGCAGCACTCCCTCAGAACTGACCCTCTGACAGTGCAGCTCTCCCTCAGTACTGACCCTCTGACAGTGCAGGACTCCCTCAGTTCTGATCCTCCGACAGTGCAGCACTCCCTCAGTACTGACCCTATGAAAGTGCAGCACTAACTCAGTAATGACACTCTGACAGTGCGGCACTCCCTCAGTACTGACCCTATGAAAGTGCAGCACTAACTCAGTACTGACGCTCTGACAGTGCGGCACTCCCTCAGTACTGACCTTCTGACAGTGCAGCTCTCCCTCAGTACTGACCCTCTGACAGTGCAGCACTCCCTCAGTACTGACCCTATGAAAGTGCAGCACTAACTCAGTACTGGCACTCCGACAGTGCAGCACTCACTCAGTACTGACACTCCGACAGTGCAGCACTCCCTCAGTACTGACCCTCGGACAGTGCAGCACTCACTCAGTAAAGGCACTCCGACAGTGCAGCACTCACTCAGTACTGACCCTCTGACAGTGCAGCACTCCCTCAGTACTGACACTCTGACAGTGCAGCACTCCCTCAGTACTGACCCTCTGACAGTGCAGCACTCCCTCAGTACTGACCCTCTGACAGTGCAGCACTCCCTCATTACTGACACTCTGACAGTGCAGCGCTCCCTCAGTACTGACCCTCTGACAGTGCAGCACTCCCTCAGTACTGACACGCCGACAGTGCAGCACTCCCTCAGTACTGACCCTCTGACAGTGCAGCACTCCCTCAGTACTGACCTTCTGACAGTGCGGCACTTCCTCAGTACTGACCCTCTGACAGTGCAGCAATCTTTCAGTACTGACCCTCTGACAGTGCGGCACTCCCTCAGTACTGACCCTCTGACAGTGCAGCACTCCCTCAGTACTGACCCTCTGACAGGCAGCACACACTCAGAATTGACCCTCTGACAGTGCAGCTCTCCCTCAGTACTGACCCACCCACATTGCGGCACTCCCTCAGCACTGACCCTCTGACAGTGCAGCGCTCCCTCAGTACTGAACCTCCGACTGTGCAGCACTCCCTCAGAACTGACGCTCTGACAGTGCAGCTCTCCCTCAGTACTGACCATCTGACAGTGCAGGACTCCCTCAGTTCTGATCCTCCGACAGTGCGGCACTCCCTCAGTTCTGATCCTCCGACAGTGCAGCACTCCCTCAGTACTGACCCTATGAAAGTGCAGCACTATCTCACTAATGACACTCTGACAGTGCTGCACTCCCTCAGTACTGACCCTATGAAAGTGCAGCACTAACTCAGTACTGACGCTCTGACAGTGCGGCACTCCCTCAGTACTGACCTTCTGACAGTGCAGCTCTCCCTCAGTACTGACCCTCTGACAGTGCAGCACTCCCTCAGTATTGACCCGATGAAAGTGCAGCACTAACTCAGTACTGACACTCCGACATTGCAGCACTCCCTCAGTACTGACCCTCTGACAGTGCAGCACTCCCTCAGTACTGACCCTCTGCAAGTGCAGCACTCACTCAGTAAAGGCACTCCGACCGTGCAGCACTCACTCAGTACTGACCCTCTGACAGTGCAGCACTCCCTCAGTACTGACACTCTGACAGTGCAGCACTCCCTCAGTACTGACCCTCTGACAGTGCAGCACTCCCTCAGTACTGACCCTCTGACAGTGCAGCACTCCCTCAGTACTGACACTCTGACAGTGCAGCACTCCCTCAGTACTGACCCTCTGACAGTGCAGCACTCCCTCAGTACTGACACGCCGACAGTGCAGCACTCCCTCAGTACTGACCCTCTGACAGTGCAGCAATCTTTCTGTACTGACCCTCTGACAGTGCGGCACTCCCTCAGTACTGACCCTCTGACAGTGCAGCAATCTTTCTGTACTGACCCTCTGACAGTGCGGCACTCCCTCAGTACTGACCCTCTGACAGTGCAGCACCCCCTCAGTACTGACCCTCTGACAGGCAGCACACTCTCAGAATTGACCCTCTGACAGTGCAGCTCTCCCTCAGTACTGACCCTCCCACAGTGCGACACTCCCTCAGCACTGACCCTCTGACAGTGCAGCGCTCCCTCAGTACTGAACCTCCGACTGTGCAGCACTCCCGCTGTACTGACCCTCTGACAGTGCAGCACTCCCTCTGTACTGACCCTCTGACAGTGCAGCACTCCCTCTTTACTGACCCTCCCACAGTGCAGCACTCACTCAGTACTGACACTCCGACAGTGCAGCACTCCCTCTGTACTGACCCTCTGACAGTGCAGCACTCCCTCAGTACTGACCCTCTGACAGTGCGGCACTTCCTCAGTACTGACCCTCTGACAGTGCAGCAATCCCTCAGTACTGACCCTCTGACAGTGCTGCACTCCCTCAGTACTGACCCTCTGTCAGGCAGCACACACTCAGCACTGACCCTCTGACAGTGCAGCACTCCCTCAGTACTGAACCTCCGACTGTGCAGCATTCCCTCAGTACTGACCCTCTGACAGTGCAGCACTCCCTCAGTACTGACCCTCTGACAGTGCGGCACTCCCTCAGTACTGACCCTCTGAGAGTGCAGCACTCCCTCAGTAATGACCCTCCCACAGTGCGGCATTCCCTCAACACTGACCCTCTGACAGTGCAGCGCTCCCTCAGTACTGAACCTCCGACTGTGCAGCACTCCCTCTGTACTGACCCTCTGACAGTGCAGCACTCCCTCATTACTCACCCTCCCACAGTGCGGCACTCCCTCATCACTGACCCTCCCACAGTGCGGCACTCCTTCATTACTGACCCTCGGACAGTGCCGCGCTCCCTCTGTACTGACCCTCCCACATTGCGGCACACCCTCAGCACTGACCCTCTGACAGTGCAGCACTCCCTCAGTACTGACACTCTGACAGTGCAGCACTCCCTCAGTACTGACTCTCTGACAGTGCAGCACTCCCTCAGTACTGACCCTCTGACAGTGCACCACTCCCTCAGTCCTGAACATACGACAGTGCGGCAATTCCTCAGTACTGAACCTCCGACAGTGCGGCACACCCTCAGTACTGACCCTCTGACAGTGCGGCACTCCCTCAGTACTGACCCTTTGACCGTGCGGCACTTCTTCAGTACTGACCCTCCGACAGTGCGGCACTCCATCAGTACTGACCCTATGACAGTGCAGCACTCCCACAGTACTGACCCTCTGACAGTGCAGCACTCCCTCAGTACTGACCCTCCGACAGTGCAGCACTCCCTCAGTACTGACCCTCTGACAGTTGCAGCACTCCCTCAGTACTGACGCTCGGACAGTGCGGCACTCCCTCAGTACTGACCCTCTGACAGTGCTGCAGTTCCTCAGTACTGACCCTCTGACAATGCAGCACTCCCTCAGTACTGACCCTCCGACAGTGCAGCACTCCCTCAGCTCTGACCCTCTGATATTTCAGCATTCCCTCAATACTGACCCTCCGACAGTGCAGCAGTCCCTCAGTACTGACCCTCTGACAGTGCGGCACTCCCTCAGTATTGACCCTCTGACTTTACTGCACTCCCTCAGAACTGACCCTCTGACAGTGCAGCTCTCCCTCAGTACTGACACTCTGACAGTGCAGGACTCCCTCATTTCTGATTCTCCGACAGTGCGGCACTCTCTCAGTACTGACCCTCTGACAGTGCAGGACTCCCTCAGTACTGACCCTATGAAAGTGCAGCACTAACTCAGTACTGGCACTCCGACAGTGCAGCACTCACTCAGTACTGACACTCCGACAGTGCAGCACTCCCTCAGTACTGACCCTCTGACAGTGCAGCACTCACTCAGTACTGGCACTCCGACAGTGCAGCACTCCCTCAGTACTGACCCTCTGACAGTGCAGCACTCACTCGGTAAAGGCACTCCGACAGTGCAGCACTCACTACGTACTGACCCTCTGACAGTGCAGCACTCCCTCAGTACTGACACTCTGACAGTGCAGCACTCCCTCAGTACTGACCCTCTGACAGTGCAGCACTCCCTCAGTACTGTCCCTCTGACAGTGCAGCACTCACTCAGTACTGACACTCTGACAGTGCAGCACTCCCTCAGTAGTGACCCTCTGACAGTGCAGCACTCCCTCAGTACTGACACTCCGACAGTGCAGCACTCCCTCAGTACTGACCCTCTGACAGTGCAGGACTCCCTCAGTACTGACCCTCTGACAGTGCGGCACTTCCTCAGTACTGACCCTCTGACAGTGCAGCAATCTTTCAGTAGTGACCCTCTGACAGTGCGGCACTCCCTCAGTACTGACCCTCTGACAGTGCAGCACTCCCTCAGTACTGACCCTCTGACAGGCAGCACACACTCAGAATTGACCCTCTGACAGTGCAGCTCTCCCTCAGTACTGACCCACCCACAATGCGGCACTCCCTCAGCACTGACCCTCTGACAGTGCAGCGATCCCTCAGTACTGAACCTCCGACTGTGCAGCACTCCCTCAGAACTGACCCTCTGACAGTGCAGCTCTCCCTCAGTACTTACCCTCTGACAGTGTAGGACTCCCTCAGTTCTGATCCTCCGACAGTGCGGCACTCCCTCAGTTCTGATCCTCCGACAGTGCAGCACTCCCTCAGTACTGACCCTATGAAAGTGCAGCACTAACTCAGTAATGACACTCTGACAGTGCTGCAATCCCTCAGTACTGACCCTATGAAAGTGCAGCACTAACTCAGTACTGACGCTCTGACAGTGCGGCACTCCCTCAGTACTGACCTTCTGACAGTGCAGCTCTCCCTCAGTACTGACCCTCTGACAGTGCAGCACTAACTCAGTACTGGCACTCCGACAGTGCAGCACTCACTCAGTACTGACACTCCGACAGTGCAGCACTCCCTCAGTACTGACCCTCTGACAGTGCAGCACTCACTCAGTAAAGGCACTCCGACAGTGCAGCACTCACTCAGTACTGACCCTCTGACAGTGCAGCACTCCCTCAGTACTGACACTCTGACAGTGCAGCACTCCCTCAGTACTGACCCTCTGACAGTGCAGCACTCCCTCAGTACTGACCCTCTGACAGTGCAGCACTCCCTCAGTACTGACACTCTGACAGTGCAGCACTCCCTCAGTACTGACCCTCTGACAGTGCAGCACTCCCTCAGTACTGACACTCCGACAGTGCAGCACTCCCTCAGTACTGACCCTCTGAGAGTGCAGCACTCCCTCAGTACTGACCTTCTGACAGTGCGGCACTTCCTCAGTACTGACCCTCTGACAGTGCAGCAATCTTTCAGTACTGTCCCTCTGACAGTGCGGCACTCCCTCAGTACTGACCCTCTGACAGTGCAGCACCCCCTCAGTACTGACCCTCTGACAGGCAGCACAAACTCAGAATTGACCCTCTGACAGTGCAGCTCTCCCTCAGTACTGACCCTCCCACAGTGCGGCACTCCCTCAGCACTGACCCTCTGACAGTGCAGCGCTCCCTCAGTACTGAACCTCCGACTGTGCAGCACTCCCGCTGTACTGACCCTCTGACAGTGCAGCACTCCCTCAGTACTGACCCTCTGACAGTGCAGCACTCCCTCAGTACTGACCCTCTGACAGTGCGGCACTTCCTCAGTACTGACCCTCTGACAGTGCAGCAATCCCTCAGTACTGACCCTCTGACAGTGCGGCACTCCCTCAGTACTGACCCTCTGTCAGGCAGCACACACTCAGCACTGACCCTCTGACAGTGCAGCACTCCCTCAGTACTGACCCTCCGACTGTGCAGCATTCCCTCAGTACTGACCCTCTGACAGTGCTGCACTCCCTCATTACTCACGCTCCCACAGTGCGGCACTCCCTCATCACTGACCCTCTGACAGTGCCGCGCTCCCTCAGTACTGACCCTCCCACAGTGCGGCACACCCTCAGCACTGACCCTCTGACAGTGCAGCACTCCCTCAGTACTGACCCTCTGACAGTGCAGCAATCCCTCAGTACTGACTCTCTAACAGTGCAGCACTCCCTCAGTACTGACCCTCTGACAGTGCAGCACTCCCTCAGTACTGACTCTCTGACAGTGCAGCACTCCCTCAGTACTGACCCTCTGACAGTGCACCACTCCCTCAGTCCTGAACATACGACAGTGCAGCAATTCCTCAGTACTGACCCTCCGACAGTGCGGCACACCCTCAGTACTGACCCTCTGACAGTGCGGCACTCCCTCAGTACTGACCCTTTGACCGTGCGGCACTTCCTCAGTACTGACCCTCCGACAGTGCGGCACTCCATCAGTACTGACCCTCTGACAGTGCAGCACTCCTTCAGTACTGACCCTCTGACAGTGCAGCACTCCCTCAGTACTGACCCTCCGACAGTGCAGCACTCCCTCAGTACTGACCCTCTGACAGTTGCAGCACTCCCTCAGTACTGACCCTCGGACAGTGCGGCACTCCCTCAGTACTGACCCTCTGACAGTGCTGCAGTCCCTCAGTACTGACCCTCTGACAGTGCAGCACTCCCTCAGTACTGACCCTCTGACAGTGCGGCACTCCCTCAGTACTGACCCTCTGACAGTGCAGCACTCCCTCAGCACTGACCCTCTGACAGTGCCGCACTCCCTCAGTACTGACCCTTTGACAGTGCAGCACTCCCTCAGTCCTGACCCTCCGACACTGCAGCAGACCCTCAGTACTGACCCTCCGACAGTGCGGCACTCCCTCAGTACTGACCCTCTGACAGGCAGCACTCCCTCAGTACTGACCCTCTGACAGTGCAGCACTCCCTCAGTCCTGAACATACGACAGTGCGGCAATTCCTCAGTACTGACCCTCCGACAGTGCGGCACTCCCTCAGTACTGACCCTCTGACAGTGCAGTACTCCCTCAGTACTGATCCTCTGACAGTGCGGCACTCCCTCATTACTGACCCTCTGACAGTGCGGCACTCCCTCAGTACTGACCCTTTGACCGTGCGGCACTTCCTCAGTACTGACCCTCCGACAGTGCGGCACTCCATCAGTACTGACCCTCTGACAGTGCAGCACTCCCTCAGTACTGACCCTCTGACAGTGCAGCACTCCCTCAGTACTGACCCTCCGACAGTGCAGCACTCCCTCAGTACTGACCCTCTGACAGTTGCAGCACTCCCTCAGTACTGACCCTCGGACAGTGCGGCACTCCCTCAGTACTGACCCTCTGACAGTGCGGCACTCCCTCAGTATTGACCCTCCGACATTGCAGCACTCCCTCAGAACTGACCCTCTGACAGTGCAGCTCTCCCTCAGTACTGACTCTCTGACAGTGCAGGACTCCCTCATTTCTGATTCTCCGACAGTGCGGCACTCCCTCAGTTCTGATCCTCCGACAGTGCAGCTCTCCCTCAGTACTGACCCTCTGACAGTGCAGCACTCCCTCAGTACTGACCCTATGAAAGTGCAGCACTAACTCAGTACTGGCACTCCGACAGTGCAGCACTCACTCAGTACTGACACTCCGACAGTGCAGCACTCCCTCAGTACTGACCCTCTGACAGTGCAGCACTCACTCAGTACTGGCACTCCGACAGTGCAGCACTCCCTCAGTACTGACCCTCTGACAGTGCAGCACTCACTCGGTAAAGGCACTCCGACAGTGCAGCACTCACTACGTACTGACCCTCTGACAGTGCAGCACTCCCTCAGTACTGACACTCTGACAGTGCAGCACTCCCTCAGTACTGACCCTCTGACAGTGCAGCACTCCCTCAGTACTGTCCCTCTGACAGTGCAGCACTCACTCAGTACTGACACTCTGACAGTGCAGCACTCCCTCAGTAGTGACCCTCTGACAGTGCAGCACTCCCTCAGTACTGACACTCCGACAGTGCAGCACTCCCTCAGTACTGACCCTCTGACAGTGCAGGACTCCCTCAGTACTGACCCTCTGACAGTGCGGCACTTCCTCAGTACTGACCCTCTGACAGTGCAGCAATCTTTCAGTAGTGACCCTCTGACAGTGCGGCACTCCCTCAGTACTGACCCTCTGACAGTGCAGCACTCCCTCAGTACTGACCCTCTGACAGGCAGCACACACTCAGAATTGACCCTCTGACAGTGCAGCTCTCCCTCAGTACTGACCCACCCACAATGCGGCACTCCCTCAGCACTGACCCTCTGACAGTGCAGCACTCCCTCAGTACTGAACCTCCGACTGTGCAGCACTCCCTCAGAACTGACCCTCTGACAGTGCAGCTCTCCCTCAGTACTGACCCTCTGACAGTGCAGCACTCCCTCAGTACTGACCCTCTGACAGTGCAGCACTCCCTCAGTACTGACCCTCTGACAGTGCAGGACTCCCTCAGTTCTGATCCTCCGACAGTGCGGCACTCCCTCAGTTCTGATCCTCCGACAGTGCAGCACTCCCTCAGTACTGACCCTATGAAAGTGCAGCACTAACTCAGTAATGACCCTCTGACAGTGCTGCACTCCCTCAGTACTGACCCTATGAAAGTGCAGCACTAACTCAGTACTGACGCTCTGACAGTGCGGCACTCCCTCAGTACTGACCCTCTGACAGTGCAGCTCTCCCTCAGTACTGACCTTCTGACAGTGCAGCTCTCCCTCAGTACTGACCCTCTGACAGTGCAGCACTAACTCAGTACTGGCACTCCGACAGTGCAGCACTCACTCAGTACTGACACTCCGACAGTGCAGCACTCCCTCAGTACTGACCCTCTGACAGTGCAGCACTCACTCAGTAAAGGCACTCCGACAGTGCAGCACTCACTCAGTACTGACCCTCTGACAGTGCAGCACTCCCTCAGTACTGACACTCTGACAGTGCAGCACTCCCTCAGTACTGACCCTCTGACAGTGCAGCACTCCCTCAGTACTGACCCTCTGACAGTGCAGCACTCCCTCAGTACTGACACTCTGACAGTGCAGCACTCCCTCAGTACTGACCCTCTGACAGTGCAGCACTCCCACAGTACTGACACTCCGACAGTGCAGCACTCCCTCAGTACTGACCCTCTGAGAGTGCAGCACTCCCTCAGTACTGACCTTCTGACAGTGCGGCACTTCCTCAGTACTGACCCTCTGACAGTGCAGCAATCTTTCAGTACTGTCCCTCTGACAGTGCGGCACTCCCTCAGTACTGACCCTCTGACAGTGCAGCACCCCCTCAGTACTGACCCTCTGACAGGCAGCACAAACTCAGAATTGACCCTCTGACAGTGCAGCTCTCCCTCAGTACTGACCCTCCCACAGTGCGGCACTCCCTCAGCACTGACCCTCTGACAGTGCAGCGCTCCCTCAGTACTGAACCTCCGACTGTGCAGCACTCCCGCTGTACTGACCCTCTGACAGTGCAGCACTCCCTCTGTACTGACCCTCTGACAGTGCAGCACACCCTCATTACTGACCCTCCCACAGTGCAGCACTCACTCAGTACTGACACTCCGACAGTGCAGCACTCCCTCAGTACTGACCCTCTGACAGTGCAGCACTCCCTCAGTACTGACCCTCTGACAGTGCGGCACTTCCTCAGTACTGACCCTCTGACAGTGCAGCAATCCCTCAGTACTGACCCTCTGACAGTGCGGCACTCCCTCAGTACTGACCCTCTGTCAGGCAGCACACACTCAGCACTGACCCTCTGACAGTGCAGCACTCCCTCAGTACTGACCCTCCGACTGTGCAGCATTCCCTCAGTACTGACCCTCTGACAGTGCTGCACTCCCTCATTACTCACCCTCCCACAGTGCGGCACTCCCTCATCACTGACCCTCTGACAGTGCCGCGCTCCCTCAATACTGACCCTCCCACAGTGCGGCACACCCTCAGCACTGACCCTCTGACAGTGCAGCACTCCCTCAGTACTGACCCTCTGACAGTGCAGCACTCCCTCAGTACTGACTCTCTGACAGTGCAGCACTCCCTCAGTACTGACCCTCTGACAGTGCACCACTCCCTCAGTCCTGAACATACGACAGTGCAGCAATTCCTCAGTACTGACCCTCCGACAGTGCGGCACACCCTCAGTACTGACCCTCTGACAGTGCGGCACTCCCTCAGTACTGACCCTTTGACCGTGCGGCACTTCCTCAGTACTGACCCTCCGACAGTGCGGCACTCCATCAGTACTGACCCTCTGACAGTGCAGCACTCCTTCAGTACTGACCCTCTGACAGTGCAGCACTCCCTCAGTACTGACCCTCCGACAGTGCAGCACTCCCTCAGTACTGACCCTCTGACAGTTGCAGCACTCCCTCAGTACTGACCCTCGGACAGTGCGGCACTCCCTCAGTACTGACCCTCTGACAGTGCTGCAGTCCCTCAGTACTGACCCTCTGACAGTGCAGCACTCCCTCAGTACTGACCCTCTGACAGTGCGGCACTCCCTCAGTACTGACCCTCTGACAGTGCAGCACTCCCTCAGCACTGACCCTCTGACAGTGCCGCACTCCCTCAGTACTGACCCTTTGACAGTGCAGCACTCCCTCAGTCCTGACCCTCCGACACTGCAGCAGACCCTCAGTACTGACCCTCCGACAGTGCGGCACTCCCTCAGTACTGACCCTCTGACAGGCAGCACTCCCTCAGTACTGACCCTCTGACAGTGCAGCACTCCCTCAGTCCTGAACATACGACAGTGCGGCAATTCCTCAGTACTGACCCTCCGACAGTGCGGCACTCCCTCAGTACTGACCCTCTGACAGTGCAGTACTCCCTCAGTACTGATCCTCTGACAGTGCGGCACTCCCTCATTACTGACCCTCTGACAGTGCGGCACTCCCTCAGTACTGACCCTCTGACAGTGCAGCACTCCCTCAGTACTGACACTCTGACAGGCAGCACTCCCTCAGTACTGACCCTCTGACAGTGCAGCACTCCCTCAGTACTGACCCTCTGACAGGCAGCACTCCCTCAGTACTGACCCTCTGACACTGCAGCACTCCCTCAGCACTGACCCCCCGACAGTGCAGCACTCCCTCAGTACTGACCCTCTGACAGTGCGGCGCTCCCTTATTACTGACCCTCTGACAGTGCGGCACTCCCTCAGTACTCACCCTCCGACAGTGCAGCACTCCCTCAGCACTGACCCTCCGACTTTCCGGCACTCCCTCAGTACTGACCCTCTGACAGTGCAGAACACCCTCAGTACTGACCCTCTGAAAGTGCCGCACTCCCTCAGTCCTGTCCCTCTGACAGTGTGGCACTCCCTCAGTACTGACCCTCAATCAGTGCAGCACTCCCTCAGTACTGACCCTCCGACAGTTTGGCACTCCCTCAGTACTTACCCTCCGACAGTGCGGCACACCCTCAGTCCTGTCCCTCTGACAGTGCGGCACTCCTTCAGTACTGACCCTCCAACAGTGCAGCACTCCCTCACTACTGACGCTCTGACAGTGCAGCAATCCCTCAGTACTGACCCTCCGACAGTGCAGCACTCCCCCTGCACTGACCTCCAACAGTTCAGCACTACCTTTATACTGACCCTCCGACAGTGCGGCACTCCCTCAGTACTGACCCTCTGACACTGGCCATTGAGCATCATCCTGGATTTTTGAGCTCTATTGGAACCTGAACCTGCAACCTTCTGATCCTGAGGCCGAGCATGCCCTCTCAGTCACTACTGGCCCCGGAGGTGAACTCAGCAAAGGACAGGGATCGGAGGACCCCATTCTACCCCTCCTGCTTCTTTTAGCTCTCTATTTTTGAGCCATTCTGGTGAGGTGACAATGATATTTGATGAAGGTAATGCGGTGGATGCAGTGTACATGGACTTCTGAGAGGTATTTAAATAAGTTCCACACAATAGTCTTGCTACATTTTTTAGCTCGTGGAATGCAAGGGACGTTCTTGGCACAGGAAGAGGCAACACATTATCTGCAGCTTAAGGAGATTATAGCTACCGATTGAATCCCCCTAATCCTTAAGTTAAACCCCATTTTACATAAAGATTCCAGAGATATACATTAGGAGGAGCTCTTCAGGTAATTTAAGGTGTGTCTTAAGACCTTTCAATAACTTTCCAGAGAGATGTGTGTCTTAAGAGACTACTATGAATATCAGACGTTATTTTTTAAACCTGCAACATTCCAGAGAGTTTCACATCTTAAGAGTCTCTTAATATCTTCTATTTTTAAAAAAATGCAACATTTCAAAAAGATCTGCATCTTACTACCTTGCAAAGTCTCTCTTAAACCCCCCCAACAATCAAAAAAAAAACACAGCATTCCTGGCACACATGCAGCGTAAGACCTTGCAAGGTGTCTCTCAAGATCTTCCACTGAAACGAACGCAACATTCCGGTCATCCAGGCACGGTAAGAGACCGGTGCGAATCTCTTAAGATCCTCTTTTTTTTTTCAAAGCGAATATGACAAGGCAGAGAGCTGTAAGATGTAAAAGCTGGCAGGGCACCCCTTCAGATAAGTTTATTTTGCAAGCCATCATTGTACACTTGCTTTTGAAATATCTTAAATCCTTGCAAGCCGTCTCTTAAGATCTCGCATTTGAATACAAAATTGAAGTAACCATACATCTCTGGAGTCTGCAGGTGTCACTTAAGTGCTTTTATTGAAAAACAAAGCAACATTGCAGACTTCATCTTAAGCCTTCGCAATGTGCCTCTTAATATCCCTCACTAAAAACAACATTCCAGGCAGACATGCATCTTAAGGTGTCACTTAAGACCTCCCATTTTAAAAAGTGCCACATTCCAAAGGGATCGGCATCTTAAAACTTTGCAAAGTCTCTCTTAATATCCTTCAGTTTAAAACAAGCATTCCGGGTGTGCATGTAACTTAACAGTTGCGAGGTGAATCTCAAGATCCTCTGTTTAAAATAAAGTGCAACATTCTAGACATATACGCAGCTTAAGAAATTGCAAGGTGTGTCTTAAGATCTTACTTTGAAAAGAAATTACCAAATGATGCATCTTAAAAGAGTGCAAGATGCGTTTTAAGATCTTGCATTTTTTTTAAAAACCAAGAGATGTATCTTAAGAGAGTGCAAGGTGAGTCTTAAGATCTTACATTGAAAAAAATTACCAAAAGATATGTCTTAAGAGAGTGCAAGGTATGTCTTAAGATCTTACATTGATAACAATAACTAAAAGATGCATCTTAAGAGAGTGCAAGGTGTGTCTTAAGATCTTACATTGATAACAATAACCAAAAGATGCATCTTAAGAGAGTGCAAGATGTGTCTTAAGATCTTACATTGAAAAAAATTACCAAAAGATGCATCTTAAGAGAGTGCAAGGTGTGCCTTAAGATCTTACATTTAAAACAATTAGCAAAAGATGTGTTTTAAGAGAGTGCAAGGTGTGTCTTAAGATCTTACATTGATAACAATAACCAAAAGATGTGTCTTAAGAGAGTGCAAGGTGTGTCTTAAGATCTTACGTTTAAAATAATTAGCAAAAGATGTGTTTAAGAGAGTGCAAGGTGTGCCTTAAGATCTTACACTGATAACAGTAACCAAAAGATGTGTCTTAAGAGAGTGCAAGGTGTGTCTTAAGATTTACATTTAAAAGAATTAGCAAAAGATGTGTCTTAAGAGAGTGCAAGGCGTGTCTTAAGATCTTACATTGATAACAATAACCAAAAGATGTGCCTTAAGAGAGTGCAAGGTGCGTCTTAAGATCTTACATTGAAAAAAATTACCAAAAGATATGTCTTAAGAGAGTGCAAGATGTGTCTTAAGATCTTACATTGAAAAAAATTACCAGAAGATGCATCTTAAGAGAGTACAAGGTGTGTCTTAAGATCTTACATTGATAACCATAACCAAAAGATGTGTCTTAAGAGAGTGCAAGGTGTGCCTTAAGATCTTACATTTAAAACAATTAGCAAAAGATGTGTTTTAAGAGAGTGCAAGGTGTGTCTTAAGATCTTACATTTAAAAGAATTAGCAAAAGACGTGTCTTAAGAGAGTGCAAGGTGTGTCTTAAGATCTTACACTGATAACAGTAACCAAAAGATGTGTCTTAAGAGAGTGCAAGGTGTGTCTTAAGATCTTACATTTAAAAGAATTAGCAAAAGATGTGTCTTAAGAGAGTGCAAGGCATGTCTTAAGATCTTACATTTAAAAGAATTAGCAAAAGATGTGTCTTAAGAGAGTGCAAGGTGTGTCTTAAGATCTTACATTTAAAACGATTAGCAAAAGATGCATCTTAAGAGAGTGCAAGGTGCGTCTTAAGATCCGACATCAAAAAACAATGCAGAGAAACATGCATCTTAAGAGAGTGCAAGGTGCATCTTAAGATCTTACAATTAAAACAATTAACAAAAGATGTGTCTTAAGAGAGTGCAAGGTGTGTATTAAGATCATACAATTAAAACAATTAGCAAAAGATGTGTCTTAAGAGAGTGCAAGGTGTGTCTTAAGATCTTACAATGATAACAATAACCAAAAGATGTGTCTTAAGGGAGTGCAAGTTGTGTCTTAAGATCTTACATTTAAAACAATTAGCAAAAGATGTGTCTTAAGAGAGTGCAAGGTGTGCCTTAAGATCTTACATTGATAACAGTAACCAAAAGGTGTGTCTTAAGAGAGTGCAAGGTGTGTCTTAAGATCTTACATTTAAAAGAATTAGCAAAATATGTGTCTTAAGAGAGTGCAAGGTGTGTCTTAAGATCTTACATTTAAAAGAATTAGCAAAAGATGTGTCTTAAGAGAGTGCAAGGTGTGTCTTAAGATCTTACATTTAAAACAATTAGCAAAAGATGCATCTTAAGAGAGTGCAAGGTGTGTTTTAAGATCCGACATCAAAAAACAATGCAGAGAAACATGCATCTTAAGAGAGTGCAAGGTGTGTCTTAAGATCTTACATTGATAACAATAGCCAAAAGATGTGTCTTAAGAGACTGCAATGCATGTCTTAAGATCTTACATTTAAAACAATTAGCAAAAGATGTGTCTTAAGAGAGTGCAAGGTGTGTCTTAAGATCTTACATTTAAAACAATTAGCAAAAGATGCATCTTAAGAGAGTGCAAGGTGTGTCTTATGATCTTACATTTAAAAGAATTAGCAAAAGATGTGTCTTAAGATCTTCTATTGATAACAATAACCAAAAGATGCATCTTAAGAGAGTGCAAGGTGTGTCTTAAGATCCGACATAAAAAAAAACAATGCAGAGAAACATGCATCTTAAGAGCATCGAACGTGTCCCGTAAGCACTTCCATTTACAAAAACACATCATTGCAGAGAGATACACAAGGGGCCGTTGCTCCTCAAAGAGATTGTCAGCCAGAGATTTTATTATTCACATTTTTTTTTTTTGGATTTTGGATTTTCTACACATCGCACACCCACACACCCACCCACCTCCCCGACACATCCACATAGAAACCGGCAGCACCTCTCTCTCTCTGTCTCTGTCTCTCTCTCTCTCCCTCTCCCTCTCCGTGGGTCTCTACTTGGAGCTGGTGTACTTTGTCACCGCCTTGGTGCCCTCCGACACGGCGTGCTTGGCCAGCTCCCCGGGCAGCAGCAGGCGCACGGCGGTCTGGATCTCCCGGGAGGTGATGGTGCAGCGCTTGTTGTAGTGGGCCAGGCGGGAAGCCTCAGTGGCGATGCGCTCGAAGATGTCGTTGACGAAGGAGTTCATGATGCTCATGGCCTTGGAGGAGATGCCGGTGTCCGGGTGGACCTGCTTCATCACCTTGTAGACGTAGATGGAGTAGCTCTCCTTACGCACCCTTCGCCTTTTCTTCTCCCCCTTCACCTTGGCCTTGGAGACGGCCTTCTTGCCCCCTTTCTTGGAGGCTGGGGCCTTCCTCTCTTGCAGCTCAGGCATCTCTCTCTCTCTCTCTCTCTCTCTCTCTGTCTCTCTCTCTTGGCTGTAACCCACCCACCCCCCCCCCTCTCAGCACAGCGATCTTGTCGGATGGATGCAGCGAGACTGCCTGGTGCTGATGCAGGGAGATAAAAGGGGTAGCCTGGTCTTGTCTCCCATTGGCCCCGCCCACTCCACGACCAGCAGCCAATGGCGTCCCCCGCCGGTGATTCATCCCCGTCCGCCCCACCCTCTCCTCTCGAAGGCTCGTCCAATGGCTCTACCCCCTGCCCGTGGGCTCGACCAATGGCTGTGCCCTCCCTCCTCACAGGCCCAGCCAATGCCTTTACACCTGCCCGTAGGCTCGACCAATGGCTGTGCCCCCCCTCCTCACAGGCCCAGCCAATGCCTTTACACCTGCCCGTAGGCTCGACCAATGGATGCGCACCCTCCTCAAAAGCTCACCCAATGGCTCTACACCTGCCTGTAGGCTCGACCAATGGATGCGCACCCTCCTCACAGGCCCAGCCAATGGCTCTACATCGGCCCATAGGCTCGACCAATGGATGTGCCCCCTCCTCAAAGGCTCACCCAATGGCTCTACATCAGCCCATAGGCTCGACCAATGGATGTGCCCCCTCCTCAAAGGCTCACCCAATGGCTCTACACCTGCCTGTAGGCTCGACCAATGGATGTGCCCCCTCTTCAAAGGCTCAGCCAATGCCTTTACACCTGCCTGTAGGCTCGACCAATGGATGTGCCCCCTCTTCAAAGGCTCAGCCAATGCCTTTACACCTGCCTGTAGGCTCGACCAATGGATGTGCCCCCTCCTCACAGGCCCAGCCAATGGCTCTACACCTGCCTGTGGGCTCGACCAATGGATGTGCCCCTTCACCGAGGCTGGACCAATGACTGGCTTGTCCCTTTAGCAACCGGCACTGCACCAATCGAGAGCCTCCCCTCTCTCTCCCACCACCACCCCACCCCACCCACCCCACCCCAGTCCCACTCACTGCAACAGTGGGGAGTTAGTTCGGAGTGTGTGTGAGCGTGAGTGTGAGTGTGAGTGTGTGACTGAGTGTGTGTGTGAGTGTGTGTGAGAGTGAGTGTGTGTGAGCGTGAGTGTGTGACTGAGTGTGTGTGAGCATGAGTGTGTGTGAGAGTGAGTGTGTGCGTGAGTGAGTGTGTGTGATCGTGTGTGTGTGTGAGTGTGTGTGTGAGTGTGTGTGAGTGTGTGTGTGTGTGAGAGTGAGTGTGTGACTGAGTGTGTGAGAGAGTGTGTGTGAGCGTGAGTGTGTGAGTGAGTGTGTGACTGAGTGTGTGAGAGAGTGTGTGTGAGCGTGAGTGTGTGAGTGAGTGTGTGTGTGAGTGTGTGTGAGAGTGAGTGTGTGACTGAGTGTGTGTGTGAGTGTGTGTGAGAGAAAAGCGAGAGCTTCATTGTCCGTCAGTGTTTAAACTCATCGTACTGCCTTTCATTTGGATACACAGCTTTCTCCACAGACGTTCAGGCAGAACTGACACTGTCTTGATCCGAGCAGGGCCCTGGGGTGTTGCCTGCCTGCTAATCCCTCTCTCTCTCTCTCTCTCTCTCTCTCACACAAAGACTGGACAGACCAAAGAGATGGGGAACTGGAGGTACGGGCAGGAGACAAAGAGAAATGGAGGCAGAGAAAGAGAGACAGAAGACAAGGGGGGAGAGAGAGAGAGAGAGAAAGAGACAGAAAGAGAGAGAGGAAGACAGGCAAAGAAAGAGACAGATGAAAAGAGAGAGAGAGATAGAGAGAGGTGGGCGGAGAGATATAGAGAAAGAGAGGGACAGACAGAAAGACAGGCAGGGGGAGAGAGACTGGCAGGGAGAGAGAGACACGAAGCGCGAGAGAGAGAGCAAGAGAAATAGAGAGAGAACAAATGAGGCACAGGGAGAGACAGAGAATCAGAGAGACAGTGAGAGAGAGACACAGAGAGTGAGACTGGGAGCGCAAGATAGAGAGAGACAGAGAGAGAGAGACAGAGAGAGAGAGAGACAGAGAGAGAGAGAGAGAGAGAGAGAGACAGAGAGAGAGAGAGAGAGACAGAGAATCAGAGAGACAGTGAGAGAGAAACACAGAGAGTGAGACTGGGAGCGCAAGATAGAGAGAGAGAGACAGAGAGAGAGAGACAGAGAGAAAGAGAGAGACAGAGAGAGAGAGACAGAGAGAGAGAGAGAGACAGAGAGACAGACAGAGAGAGAGAGACAGAGAGAGAGAGAGAGACAGAGAGAGAGAGACAGAGAGAGAGAGAGAGACAGAGAGAGAGAGACAGAGAGAGAGAGAGAGACAGAGAGAGAGAGACAGAGAGAGAGAGACAGAGAGAGAGAGACAGAGAGAGAGAGAGACAGACAGAGAGAGAGAGACAAAGAGAGAGACAGAGACACAGAGACAGAGCAAACAAGGCAGATAAAGTGTGAGGCAGAGAGAACAAGAGAGACAGAGAGAGTGAGATAAAGACAGAGAGGGAGAGAGAGACAGGGGGAGATAATATATTTATTGATAACTTCCTGACACCTCCCCATCTCCCAGCCCCTGTGGAACGAACACAGGGACCCATTCAACCATCTGCAAAACCCCCACTTGCAGCTTTTATTAATAGGGGCAGAGAGTACAAGAGCAGGGAGGGTGTGTTGAGCTGGTATAAGACACAGACTGAGAGAGAGCGGGTAATAAAGCAGACAGTATCCTGGGCTTTATTAATAGGGGCAGAGAGTACAAGAGCAGCGATGGTGTGTTGAGCTGGTATAAGACACAGGGTGAGAGAGCGGGTAATAAAGCAGACAGTATCCTGGGCTTTATTAATAGGGGCAGAGAGTACAAGAGCAGGGAGGGTGTGTTGAGCTGGTATAAGACACAGGGTGAGAGAGAGCGGGTAATAAAGCAGACAGTATCCTGGGCTTTATTAATAGGGGCAGAGAGTACAAGAGCAGGGAGGGTGTGTTGAGCTGGTATAAGACACAGGGTGAGAGAGAGCGGGTAATAAACCAGACAGTATCCTGGGCTTTATTTATAGGGGCAGAGAGTACAAGAGCAGGGAGGTTGTGTTGAGCTGGTATAAGACACAGACTGAGAGAGAGCGGGTAATAAAGCAGACAGTATCCTGGGCTTTATTAATAGAGACAGAGAGTACAAGAGCAGGGAGGGTGTGTTGAGCTGGTATAAGACACAGGTTGAGCCTCAGTTGGGGTGTTGTGTCCAGTTCTGGGCTCCGCACTTTGGGAAGGATGTGAGGGGGTTGGAGAGAGTGTGGAAAAGATCGACGAGAATCGTTCCAGGGATAAGGAACTTCAGTTCACGGGGAGAGATTGGAGAAGTTGGGACTGTTCTCCTAGGAGAACAGATGGTCGAGAGGGGATTTGATCGAGGTGTTCAAAACCGTGAGGGGTCCGGAACACAGTGGAGAGGGAGAAACTGTTCCCATTGGCGGAAGGATGGACAACCAGAGGGGACACAGATTTAAGGGGATTGGGAAAAGAAGCCACGGAGACAGGAGGAGAAACTTTTTCACCCAGCGAATGATTAGGATCTGGAACGCGCTGTCTGAGAGTGTGGGGGAGACAGGGTCAATCGAGTGGTTAGGGTCTGGAACGCACTGTCTGAGAGTGTGAGGGAGACAGGGTCAATCGAGTGGTTAGGGTCTGGAACGCACTGTCTGAGAGCGTGGGGGAGACAGGGTCAATCGAGTGGTTAGGATCTGGAACGCACTGTCTGAGAGTGTGGGGGAGACAGGGTCAATCGAGTGGTTAGGATCTGGAACTCACTGTCTGAGAGTGTGGGGGAGACAGGGTCAATCGAGTGGTTAGGATCTGGAACTCACTGTCTGAGAGCGTGGGGGAGACAGGGTCAATCGAGCGGTTAGGGTCTGGAACGCACTGTCTGAGAGTGTGGGGGAGACAGGGTCAATCGAGTGGTTAGGATCTGGAACGCACTGTCTGAGAGTGTGGGGGAGACAGGGTCAATCGAGTGGTTAGGATCTGGAACGCACTGTCTGAGAGTGTGGGGGAGACAGGGTCAATCGAGTGGTTAGGATCTGGAACTCACTGTCTGAGAGCGTGGGGGAGACAGGGTCAATCGAGCGGTTAGGGTCTGGAACGCACTGTCTGAGAGTGTGGGGGAGACAGGGTCAATCGAGTGGTTAGGATCTGGAACGCACTGTCTGAGAGCGTGGGGGAGACAGGGTCAATCGAGTGGTTAGGAACTGGAACGCACTGTCTGAGAGTGTGGGGGAGACAGGGTCAATCGAGGCTGACGAGAGGGATTGGGGTCGCTCTCTGAGGGGGGAGAGTGGGCAGGGTAACGGGGAGTAGGTGAGGGGATTGGGAATAGGCACTGCCAATAGCTGGACAAATCCATCCCAGCCAATTACAGCCCCTTCAGTCTCCCCTCGGGCATCAGGAACATCATGAAAAGGGTCATAGACACTGCCATCAAACAGCTCTTATTCAACAATAACCAGATCACTGAGGCTCAGTTTGGGTTCCTGCAGAATCTCAGAACGCCTGATCTCTTGATAACCTAGGGTCACACATGGACAAATAGCTCTCGAGGTGAGGGGAGGGTGACTGCCCTTGACATCGAGGCAGCATTTGACCCGAGTGTGACATCAAGGAGCCCCCAGCAACACTGGAGTCAATGGGAATCAGGGGGAGAACTCTCCGCTGGTTGGAGTCATTCCCAGTGCAAAGGGAGATGGTTGTGGTTGTTGGGGGTCAGTCATCTCAGCTCCAGGACATCACCGCAGGAGTCCCTCAGGGTTAGTGTCCTCGGCCCAACCATCTTCAGCTGCTTCACCAATGACCTTCCCTCCATCATAAGGTCAGAAGTGGGGATGTTCGCTGATGGTTGCACAATGTTCAGCACCATTCGCGACTGCTCAGATACTGAAGTACTCTCCATAGTGCAGCACTCCCTCAGTACTGACCCTCTGACAGTGCAGCACTCCCTCAGTACTGACCCTCCGACAGTGCAGCACTCCCTCAGTACTGACCCTCTGACAGTGCAGCACTCCCTCAGTACTGACCCTCTGACAGTGCAGCACTCCCTCAGTACTGACCTTCTGACAGTGCAGCACTCCCTCAGTACTGACCCTCTGACAGTGCAGCACTCCCTCAGTACTGACCCTCCGACAGTGCGGCACTCCCTCAGTACTGACCCTCTGACTGTGCAGCAATCCCTCAGTACTGACCCTCTGACAGTGCAGCACTCCCTCAGTACTGACCCTCCGACAGTGCGGCACTCCCTCAGTACTGACCCTCTGACAGTGCAGCACTCCCTCAGTACTGACACTCTGACAGTGCAGCACTCCCTCAGTACTGACCCTCCGACAGTGCAGCACTCCCTCAGTACTGACCCTCTGACAGTGCGGCACTCCCTCAGTACTGACCCTCTGACAGTGCGGCACTCCCTCTGTACTGACCCTCTGACAGTGCAGCACTCCCTCAGTACTGACCCTCCGACAGTGCAGCACTCCCTCAGTACTGACCCTCTGACAGTGCAGCACTCCCTCAGTACTGACCCTCTGACAGTGCAGCACTCCCTCAGTACTGGCACCGGGGGCCTGGATGGGAGGGAATGGGGACTGAGGGAGGGGAGACGGGCCTGTCAGTGAAATGAAGCGGGGGGAGCCCGTGTGAGTGAATTTGAATGTGTGGTTTCGAGGTTGGGAGTCGATCTGATTTGTTTCGATGGTGGGACAGGGAAGCCATTGTTGAGCTGATGCAAATCCTGTCCCTTGTTGCCTCACGGAGCACGAGGTCGGCTGATAAAAGCCATGGAAATAGTTGCTCAAGGTCACGGGATTGGTTGCTAAGAGCATTGGGGATGGTTACTGAGGGCAAAGGCGACCGTTGCTAAGGGCCTTGGCATTGGTTGCTAAGGCTCTTGGGATTGGTTGCTAATGGCAATGGGAATGGTTGCTAAAGGCCATGGGATTGGTTGCTAAGTCAATGGCGATGGTTGCTAAGGGCATTGGGGATGGTTACTGAGGGCAATGGCGACCGTTGCTAAGGGCCTTGGCATTGGTTGCTAAGGCTCTTGGGATTGTTTGCTAATGGCAATGGGAATGGTTGCTAAATGTCATGGGATTGGTTGCTAAGTCAATGGCGATGGTTGCTAAGGGCATTGGGGATGGTTACTGAGGGCCTTGGGATTGGTAGCTCAGAGCAACAGGAATGGTTGCTAAGGGCCACGTGGATGGGTCGCTAAGGGCCACGGGGATTGTCGCTAAGGGCCGGTGAATGGTTCCTAAGGACTTCGGGGATTGGTTGAAAAGTGCAATGTGGATGGTTGCTAAGAGTAATGGGATTGGTTGCCAAGGCAACGATGATACATGCTCAGGGCCACGGGGATGGTTGCTAAGGGCCACTGGAGTGGTTGCTAAGGGCCGGGGGATAGTCAATAAGGGACGTGGGGATGGTTGCTCAGGGCCACGGGGATGGTTGCTAAGGGTCAGGAGTTGGTTGCTAAGGGCTGGGGGATGGTTGCTCAGGGCCGGTGGATGGTTGCTAAGGGCCAGGAGATGGTTGCTAAGGGCCATTGAGATGGTTGCTAAGGGTCATGGCGATGGTTGCTAAGGACTGGCGGATGTTTGCTAAGGGCCACGGGGATGGTTGCTAAGGGCCATGGAGATGGTTGCTAAGGTTCATGGCGATGGTTGCTAAGGGCTGGGAGATGGTTGCTGTGGGCCACGGGGGTGGTTGCTAAGGAGTGGAATCAAGAGCGCAGGATCAATCGAGTGGTTAGGACTTATCCTAGAGTACATACATCTCCCTCCGACAGTGCTGCACTCCCTCAGTCCTGACCCTCCGACAGTGCAGCACTCCCTCAGTACTGACCCTCCGACAGTGCGGCACTCCCTCAGTACTGTCCCTCCGACAGTGCAGCACTCCCTCAGTACTGACCCTCTGACAGTGCAGCACTCCCTCAGTACTGACCCTCCGACAGTGCAGCACTCCCTCAGTACTGACCCTCTGACAGTGCAGCACTCCCTCAGTACTGACCCTCTGACAGTGCAGCACTCCCTCAGTACTGACCCTCTGACAGTGCAGCACTCCCTCAGTACTGACACTCTGACAGTGCAGCACTCCCTCAGTACTGACCCTCCGACAGTGCAGGACTCCCTCAGTACTGACCCTCCGACAGTGCAGGACTCCCTCAGTACTGACCCTCTGACAGTGCAGCACTCCCTCAGTACTGACCCTCCGACAGTGCAGGACTCCCTCAGTACTGACCCTCTGACAGTGCAGCAATCCCTCAGCACTGACCCTCTGACAGTGCAGCACTCCCTCAGCACTGACCCTCTGACAGTGCAGCACTCCCTCAGCACTGACCCTCTGACAGTGCGGCACTCCCTCAGTGCTGCCCGGAAGCCAAGGATATTCCCGCAGGATTCCGGCCGCCCTTCCTGAATTCCCCCCTTCGCCGAATGGCCAGAGGGGGCCCGGGATTCACCGAGCCTCGGCTGCCATCTTTGGGATGTGTCGCTCACAATGGACGCCCCAGGAAGGGTTCGATCTGCCCGGAGGGTCGGCGCCAGCGTCTCTACTCCATCCGAGCCCCAAACTCCCAGCCGCTCTTTTCATTCTAAACCGTCCACGTCCCCCTCCGTGGACCTTAGCAACCATCTGTCTGGCCCTTAGCAACCATCCCCCGGCCCTTAGCAACCATCTCCATCACCCTTAGCAACCATTCCCCTGACCCTCAGCAACCATTCCCGTGACCCTTAGCAACCATCCTCCGGCCCGTAGCAACCATCCCCGGCCCTTATCAACCATCTCCGTCACCCTTAGGAACCATTCCCATGACCCTTAGCAACCATCACCATGACCGTTAGCAACCGTCCCCATGACCCTTAGCAACCATCACCATGGCCCATACCAACCATCCCCGTGGCCCTTAGCAACCATCCCCAAGGCCCTTAACGACTATCCCCGTGGCCGTTAGCAACCATCCCCGTGGCCCTTAGTGTCTATTCCCCTGGCCCTTAGTAACCATCTCCCAGCCCGTAGCAACCATCCACTGGCTATTAACAACCATCCCCATGGCCCTTAGCAACCAACTCACCACCTCTGGCCCTTAGCAACCATCCCTAATGCCCTTAGCAACCATCCCCGTGGACCTTCGCTATCATCCCCTGGACCTTAGCAACCATCTTCCTGGCCCTTAGCAACCATCTCCCTCGCCCTTAGCGACTATTCCCCGGCCCTTAGCAACCATCCACGTGGCCCTTAGCACCATCCCCAAGGCCCTTAGCAACTATCCCCCTGGCCATTAGTAACCATCCCCTGGCCCTTAGCAACCATCCACATGGCCCTTAGCAACCATCCCCCTTGTGTTTAGCAGCCATCACTATGGCCCTTAGCAACCATCCCCGTCCGTTAACAACCATCCAATTTGCCCTTAGCAACCATCCCCCGGACCTTAGCAACTATCTCCGTGGCCCTTAGCAACCATCCCCCGGCCGATAGCAATCATCCACTGGCCCTTGGCAACCATCTCCGTGGCCATTAGCAACCATCCCCATGATCCTTAGCAACCTTCACCATGGACCATAGCAACCAACCCCCGGCCCTTAGCAACCATCACGTGGCCCTCAGCAACCATCCCCCTGGCGCTTAGCAGCCATCCCCATGGCCCTTAGCAAACAGCTCCATGGCCCTTAGCAACCATACCCTGGCCCGTAGCAACCATCTCCCAACCCTTAGCAACCATCCCCGTGTCCCTTAGCAACCATCCCCCGGCCCGTAGCAACCATCTCCCTGGCCCTTAGCGACTATCCCACTGGCCCTTAGCAACCATCCCTGTGGCACTTAGCAACCATCCCCATCCCATAGCAACCATCTTCGTGGCCCTTAGCATCCATCCATGTGGCCCTTAGCAACCATCCCCTGGCCCATAGTGACTATTCCCCTGGCCTTTAGCAACCATCCCCTTGGACCTTTGCAACCATCCCCTGGCCCTTTATAACCAACTTCCTGGCCCTTAGCAACTATCCCTCTGGCCCTTAGCAACCATCCCCATGGACTTTTGCAACCATCCCCTGGCCCTTAGCAACCATCTTTCTGGCACTTAGCAACAATCCCCCGGCCCTTAGCAACCATCCTCAATGCCCTTAGCAACTATCCCCAATGCCCTTAGCAACAATCTTTCTGGCCCTTAGCAACCTTCCCCGTGGCCTTTAGCAAACATCCCCAAGATCCTTAGCGACTATCCCCCTGGCTCTTAGCAACCATCCCCTGGCCCTTAGCAACCATCACCCTGGTGCTTAGCAACCATCCCCCTGACCCTTAGCAACCAAACCCATGGCCCATAGTGACTATCCCCTGGCCCTGAGCAACCATCCCCAAGGTCCTTAGCGACAGTCCCCCGGTCCTTAACAACCATCCCCCCGACCTTAACAACCATTCCCGAGTCCCTTAGCAACCATCGTCATTGCCCTTAGCAACCAATCCCTGAGGCCCTTGACAACCATCCCTGTGGATCTTAGCAACCATCCCCGTGGCCCTTAGCAACCATCTTCCTGGCCCTTAGCAACCATCCCCCTGGCCCTTAGCGACTATCCCCCTGGCCCTTAGCAACCATCTCTGTGGCACTTAGCAACCATCCCCGTAGTCCTTTGCAATCATCCCCTTCCCTTAGCAACCATCTTTCCTGGCCCTTAGCAACCATCCCCCGTCTCTTAGCAACCATCCCCCAGCCCGTAGCAAAGATCCCCCGACCCTTAGCAACCATCCCCGTGTCCCTTAGTAACCATCTCCGTGGCCCTTAGCAACCATTACAATGACCCTTAGCAACCATTCCCATGGCTCTTAGCAACCATCCCCATCCCTTAGCAACCATTTCCGTAGCCCTTAGCATCCATCCACATGGCCCTTACCAACTATCCCCCTGGCCCTTAGCAACCATCCCCGTGGACCTTAAAAACCATCCCCGTGGCCCTTAGCAACCATCACCATGGACCTTTGCAACCATCCGCTGGCCCTTAGTAACCATCTTCCAGTCCCTAAGCAACCATCACCCTGGCCCTTAGCGAGATTCCCTCTGGCCCTTAGCAACCATCCCTGTGGCACTTAGCAGCCATCCCCGTGGCCCTTAGCAACTATCCCACTGGTCCTTAGCAACCATCCATCTGGCCCTTAGCAACCATTCCCATGTCCCTTAGCAACCAACCACCTGGCCCTTAGCAACTATCTCCATGGACCTTAGCGACTATCCCCCTGGCCCTTAGGAGCCATCCCCGTGGACCTTAGCAACCTCCCCGTGGACCTTAGCAACCATCCCCATGGACATTTGCAACCATCTGCTGGCCCTTAGCAACCATCATCCTGGCCCTTAGCAACCATCTCCCTGGCCCTTAGCGACTAACCCTCAGGCCCTTAGCAACCATCCCTGTGGCACTTAGCAACCAGCCTCGTGGTCCTTTGCAATCATCCCCTGGCCCTTAGCAACCATCTATCTGGCCCTTAGCAACCAACCCCGCCTCTTAGCAACCATCCCCCGGCCCGTAGTAACCAACCCCCGAACCTTAGCAACCCTCCCCGTGTCCCTTAGCAACCATTCCCGCGGCCCTTAGCAACAATCCCCTTCCCATAGCAACCATCTCCAAGGCCCTTAGCAACCATCCACATGGCCCTTAGCAACTATCCCCCAGGCCATTAGCGACTATCCCCCTGGCCCTTAGCAACCATCCCCGTGGACCTTAAAAACCATCCCCATGGACCTTTGCAACCATCTGCTGACCCTTAGAAACCATCTCCGTGGCCCTTAGCGACTATCCTTCAGGCCCTTAGCAACTATCCCTCTGCCCTTAGCAACCATCCCAGTGGACTTTTGCAACCATCCGCTGGCCCTTAGAGGCTATCCCCCTGGCCCTTAGCAACGATCCCCCTGGCCCTTAGCAACCATCCCCCTGGCACTTAGCAACCATCCATGTGGCGCTTAGAAACCATCCCCCTGGCCCTTAGCAACCAGACCCATGGCCCTTAGCGACTATCCCCCGGCCCTTAGCAACCATCCCTGTGGCCCATAGCAACCATCCACGTGGCGCTTAGCAACCATCCTCCTGGCCCTTAGCAACCATCCCAATGGCCCTTTGCAAACAACCCCTTGGCCCTTAGCAAGCAGCCCAAAGTACTTAGCAACCAACCCATGACCCCTAGTAAATATCCCCATGGCACATAGCAACTATCACCATTACCCTTAGCAACCAATCCCATAGTATTTAGCAACCATCCACATTGCCCTTTTCAACCAATCCCCGAGGTCCTTAGCAACCATCCCCGTGGCCCTTAGCAACCAGCCCCCGGCCCTTAGCAACCATCCCCTGGCCCTTAGCGACCAATCCCATGGCCCTTAGCAAACATTCCCATGGCCCTTAGCAACCATCCCCGGGCCATTAGCAACCATCCTCCAGCCCTGAGCAACCATCCCCGTGGCCCTTACCAACCATCCCCGGGCCCTTATTGACTATCCCCCGGCCCTTAGCAACCATCCCCGGGCCTTATTGACTATCCCCTGGCTCTTAGCAACCGTCCCCATGGACCTTCGCAACCATCCCCTGGACATTAGCACCCATTCCCATGGCCCTTAACAACCATCCCCTCTCCCCTTAGCAACTATTACCGTTGCCCTTAGGAACAAATCCCATAACACTTAGCAACCATCCACAGTGCCCTTCTCAACCAATCCCCAAGGTCCATAGTAACCAACCCCTTGTCCCTTAGCTAGCATCCCCGTAGCCCTTAGCAACCATCCCCATTGCTTTCAGCAACTACGCACGTGGCCCTTAGCAACCAACCTCACGACCCTTAGCAACCATCCCCGACCCTTAGCAGTCAGCCCGGTGGCGCTTAGCAACCATCCCCAATGCCCTTAGCAACCATCGCCATTGACTTAGCAACCAATCCCATGACCTTTAGCAACCATTCCCATTGCCATTAGCAACCAATCCCAAGAGCCTTAGCAACCAATGCCAAGGCCCTTAGCAACGGTCGCCATTGCCCTCAGTAACCATCCCCAATGCCCTTAGCAACCAATCCCGTGACCTTGAGCAACTATTTCCATGGCTTTTATCAGCCGACCTCGTGCTCCGTGAGGCAACAAGGGACAGGATTTGCATCAGCTCAACAATGGCTTCCCTGTCCCACCATCGAAACAAATCAGATCGACTCCCAACCTCGAAACCACACATTCAAATTCACTCACACGGGCTCCCCCCGCTTCATTTCACTGACAGGCCCGGCTCCCCTCCCTCAGTCCCCATTCCCTCCCATCCAGGCCCCCGGTGCCAGTACTGAGGGAGTGCTGCACTGTCAGAGGGTCAGTACTGAGGGAGTGCTGCACTGTCAGAGGGTCAGTACTGAGGGAGTGCTGCACTGTCAGAGGGTCTGTACTGAGGGAGTGCAGCACTGTTGGAGGGTCAGTACTGAGGGAGTGCCGCAGTGTCAGAGGGTCAGTACTGAGGGAGCGCAGCACTGTCAGAGGGTCAGTACTGAGGGAGCGCTGCACTGTCAGAGGGTCAGGACTGAGGGAGTGCTGCACTGTCAGAGGGTCAGTACGGAGGGAGCGCTGCACTGTCGGAGGGAGATGTATGTACTCTAGGATAAGTCCTAACCACTCGATTGATCCTGCGCTCTTGATTCCACTCCTTAGCAACCATGCCCGAGGCCCTTAACAACCACCCCCGTGGCCCACAGCAACCATCTCCTAGCCCTTAGCAACCACCGCCATGACTCTTACCAACCATCTCCATGGCCCTTAGCAACCATCCACCGGCCCTTAGCAACCATCCCCGTGGACCTTAGCGACCATTCCCCAGTCCTTAGCAACCATCCCCGTGGCCCTTAGCGACCATCCCCGTGGCCCTTACCAACCATCCCCACGTCCCTTATTGACTATCCCCCGGCCCTTAGCAACCACTCCAGTGGCCCTTAGCAACCATCCCCGTGGCCCTGAGCATGTATCATCGTTGCCTTGGCAACCAATCCCATAACTCTTAGCAACCATCCGCATTGCACTTTTCAACCAATCCCCGAAGTCCTTAGGAACCATTCACCGGCCCTTAGCGACAATCCCCGTGGCCCTTAGCGACCCATCCACGTGGCCCTTAGCAACCATTCCTGTTGCTCTGAGCTACCAATCCCAAGGCCCTCAGTAACCATCCCCAATGCCCTTAGCAACCATCGCCATTGACTTAGCAACCAATCCCATGGCCTTTAGCAACCATTCCCATTGCCATTAGCAACCAATCCCAAGAGCCTTAGCAACCAATGCCAAGGCCCTTAGCAACGGTCGCCATTGCCCTCAGTAACCATCCCCAATGCCCTTAGCAACCAATCCCGTGACCTTGAGCAACTATTTCCATGGCTTTTATCAGCCGACCTCGTGCTCCGTGAGGCAACAAGGGACAGGATTTGCATCAGCTCAACAATGGCTTCCCTGTCCCACCATCGAAACAAATCAGATCGACTCCCAACCTCGAAACCACACATTCAAATTCACTCACACGCGCTCCCCCCGCTTCATTTCACTGACAGGCCCGTCTCCCCTCCCTCAGTCCCCATTCCCTCCCATCCAGACCCCCGGTGCCAGTACTGAGGGAGTGCTGCACTGTCAGAGGGTCAGTACTGAGGGAGTGCTGCACTGTCAGAGGGTCAGTACTGAGGGAGTGCCGCACTGTCAGAGGGTCAGTACTGAGGGAGTGCTGCACTGTCAGAGTGTCAGTACTGAGGGAGTGCTGCACTGTCGGAGGGTCAGTACTGAGGGAGTGCCGCACTGTCAGAGGGTCAGTACTGAGGGAGTGCTGCACTGTCAGAGGGTCAGTGCTGAGGGAGTGCTGCACTGTCGGAGGGTCAGTACTGAGGGAGTGCTGCACTGTCAGAGGGTCAGTACTGAGGGAGTGCTGCACTGTCAGAGGGTCAGTACTGAGGGAGTGCTGCACTGTCAGAGGGTCAGTACTGAGGGATTGCTGCACATTCAGAGGGTCAGAGCCGAGGGTGTGCTCAAATGTCAGAGGGTCAGTGCTGAGGGAGTGCTGCACTGTCGGTGGGTCAGTAATGAGGGATTGCTGCACTGTCGGAGGGTCAGTGCTGAGGGAGTGCTGCACAGTCGGCCGTTCAGCTCTGAGGGAGTGCTGCACTGTCGGAGGGTCAGTGCTGAGGGAGTGCTGCACTGTCGGATGGTCAGTACTGAGGGAGTGCTGCACTGTCGGATGGTCAGTACTGAGGGAGTGCTGCACTTTCATAGGGTCAGTACTGAGGGAGTGCTGCACTGTCAGAGTGTCAGTACTGAGGGAGTGCCGCACTGTCAGATGGTCAGTACTGAGGGAGTGCTGCACTGTCAGAGGGTCAGTACTGAGGGATTGCTGCGCTGTCAGAGGGTCAGTACTGAGGGAGTGCCGCACTGTCAGAGGGTCACTGCTGAGGGAGCGCTGCACTGTCAGAGGGTGAGTACTGAGGGAGTGCTGCACTGTCAGAGGGTCAGTACTGAGGGAGTGCTGCACTGTCAGAGGGTGAGTACTGAGGGAGTGCTGCACTGTCAGAGGGTGAGTTCTGAGGGAGTGCTGCACTGTCAGAGGGTGAGTACTGAGGGAGTGCTGCACTGTCAGAGGGTCAGTACTGAGGGAGTGCTGCACTGTCAGAGGGTCAGTACTGAGGGAGTGCTGCACTGTCGGAGGGTCAGTACTGAGGGAGTGCTGCACTGTCAGAGGGTCAGTACTGAGGGAGTGCTGCACTGTCGGAGGGTCAGTACTGAGGGAGTGCTGCACTGTCGGAGGGTCAGTACTGAGGGAGTGCTGCACTGTCGGAGGGTCAGTACTGAGGGAGTGCTGCACTGTCAGAGGGTCAGTACTGAGGGAGTGCTGCACTGTCAGAGGGTCAGTACTGAGGGAGTGCTGCACTGTCGGAGGGTCAGTACTGAGGGAGTGCTGCACTGTCAGAGGGTCAGTACTGAGGGAGTGCTGCACTGTCAGAGGGTCAGTACTGAGGGAGTGATGCACTGTCAGAGGGTCAGTACTGAGGGAGTGCCGCACTGTCAGAGGGTCAGTACTGAGTGAGTGCTGCACTGTCAGAGTGTCAGTACTGAGGGAGTGCTGCACTGTCGGAGGGTCAGTACTGAGGGAGTGCTGCACTGTCAGAGGGTCAGTACTGAGGGAGTGTCGCACTGTCAGAGGGTCAGTACTGAGGGAGTGATGCACTGTCAGAGGGTCAGTACTGAGGGAGTGTCGCACTGTCAGAGGGTCAGTACTGAGGGAGTGCAGCACTGTCGGAGGGTCAGTACTGAGGGAGCGCCGCACTGTCGGAGGGAGATGTATGTACTCTAGGATAGGTCCTAACCACTCGATTGATCCTGCGCTCTTGATTCCACTCCTTAACAACCATGCCCAGGGCCCTTAACAACCACCCCCGTGGCCCACAGCAACCATCTCCTAGCCCTTAGCAACCATCGACATGACTCTTACCAACCATCCACCGGCCCTTAGCAACCATCCCCGTGGACCTTAGCGACCATTCCCCAGTCCTTAGCAACCATCCCCGTGGCCCTTAGCAACCATCCCCGTGGACCTTAGCGACCATTCCCCGGTCTTTAGCAACCATCCCCGTGGCCCTTTGCAACCATCCCCGTGGCCCTTACCAACCATCCCCACGTCCCTTATTGACTATCCCCCGGCCCTTAGCAACCACTCCAGTGGCCCTTAGCAACCATCCCCATGGCCCTGAGCATGTATCATCGTTGCCTTGGCAACCAATCCCATAACTCTTAGCAACCATCCACATTGCACTTTTCAACCAATCCCCGAAGTCCTTAGGAACCATTCACCGGCCCTTAGCGACAATCCCCGTGGCCCTTAGCGACCATCCACGTGGCCCTTAGCAACCATTCCTGTTGCTCTGAGCTACCAATCCCAAGGCCCTCAGTAGCCATCCCCAATGCCCTTAGCAACCATCGCCATTGACTTAGCAACCAATCCCATGGCCTTTAGCAACCATTCCCATTGCCATTAGCAACCAATCCCAAGAGCCTTAGCAACCAATGCCAAGGCCCTTAGCAACGGTCGCCATTGCCCTCAGTAACCATCCCCAATGCCCTTAGCAACCAATCCCGTGACCTTGAGCAACTATTTCCATGGCTTTTATCAGCCGACCTCGTGCTCCGTGAGGCAACAAGGGACAGGATTTGCATCAGCTCAACAATGGCTTCCCTGTCCCACCATCGAAACAAATCAGATCGACTCCCAACCTCGAAACCACACATTCAAATTCACTCACACGGGCTCCCCCCGCTTCATTTCACTGACAGGACCGTCTCCCCTCCCTCAGTCCCCATTCCCTCCCATCCAGACCCCCGGTGCCAGTACTGAGGGAGTGCTGCACTGTCAGAGGGTCAGTACTGAGGGAGTGCTGCACTGTCAGAGGGTCAGTACTGAGGGAGTGCTGCACTGTCAGAGGGTCAGTACTGAGGGAGTGCTGCACTGTCAGAGGGTCAGTACTGAGGGAGTGCTGCACTGTCAGAGGGTCAGTACTGAGGGAGTGCTGCACTGTCAGAGGGTCAGTGCTGAGGGAGTGCTGCACTGTCAGAGGGTCAGTACTGAGGGAGTGCTGCACTGTCAGAGGGTCAGTACTGAGGGAGTGCCGCACTGTCAGAGGGTCAGTACTGAGGGAGTGCTGCACTGTCAGAGGGTCAGTACTGAGGGAGTGCTGCACTGTCAGAGGGTCAGTACTGAGGGAGTGCTTCACTGTCAGAGGGTCAGTACTGAGGGAGTGCCTCACTGTCGGAGGGTCAGTACTGAGGGAGTGCTGCACTGTCGGAGGGTCAGTACTGAGGGAGTGCTGCACTGTCAGAGGGTCAGTACTGAGGGAGTGCTGCACTGTCAGAGGGTCAGTACTGAGGGAGTGCTGCACTGTCAGGGGGTCAGTACTGAGGGAGTGCAGCACTGTCGGATGGTCAGTACTGAGGGAGTGCTGCACTGTCGGAGGGAGATGTATGTACTCTAGGATAGGTCCTAACCACTCGATTGATCCTGCGCTCTTGATTCCACTCCTTAGCAACCATGCCCGAGTCGCTTAACAACCACCCCGTGGCCCATAGCAACCATTTCACAGCCCTTAGCAACATCACCATGACCCTTAGCAACCATCGCCATGACTCTTACCAACCATCCCTGTGGCCTTTAGCGACCATTCCCTTGGCCCTTAGCAACCATCCTCCGGCCCTTAGCAACCATCCTCCGGCCCTTAGCGACCATTCCCACGGCCCTTAGTGACCATCCCCCAGCCCTTAGCAACCATCCTCCGGCCCTTAGCGACCATTCCCACAGCCCTTAGTGACCATCCCCCAGCCCATAGCAACCATTCCTTGGCCCTTAGCGACCATCCCCTGGCCCTTAGCAACCATCCTCTGGCCCTTAGCCACCATCTCCGTGGCCCATAGCAACCATCCCCCGGCCCTTAGCAACCATCCGCATGGCTCTTAGCAACCATCACCAGGCCCTTAGCAACCATTCCTATGGCCCTTCGAAACTATCCCCTCTCCCCTTAGCAACTGTCTCTGTTGCCCTTAGCAACCAATCCCATAGCATTTAGAAACCATCCACATTGCCCTTTTCCATCAATCCCCGAGGGCCTTAGCAACCATCCCCGTGGCGCTTAGCAACCATCCCCGGGCCCTTAGCAACCATCCCCCGGCCCTTAGCAACCATCCCCGGGCCTTAGCAACCAACCCCCGGCCCTTAGCAACCATCCCCGTGGCCCTTATCAACTATCCTCCTGGCCCTTAGCGACCATCCCCTGGCCCCTAGCAACCATCCCCCGGCCCTTAGCAACCATCCTCTGGCCCTTAGCGACCATTCCCACGGCCCTTAGTGACCATCCCCCAGCCCATAGCAACCATTCCCTGGCCCTTAGCGACAATCCCCATGTCCCTTAGTGACTATCACCTTGGCCCTTAGCAACCATCCCCAGGCCCTTAGCACCCATTCCCATGGCCCTTAGAAACCATCCCCTCTCCCCTTAGCAACTATCTCTGTTGCCCTTAGCAACCAATCCCATAGCATTTAGCAACCATCCACATTGCACTTTTCAACCAATCCCCGAGGTCCTTAGCAACCATCCCCATGGCCCTTAGCAACCATCCCCGGGCCCTTAGCAACCAGCCCCCGGCCCTTAGCAACCATCCACTGGCCCTTAGCGATCATCCCCGGGCCCTTAGCAACCAGCCCCCGGCCCTTAGCAACCATCCCCATGGCCCTTAGCAACCATCGCCGGGCCCTTAGCAACCATCCTCCAGCCCTGAGCAACCATCCCCGTGGCCCTTACCAACCATCCCCGGGCCCTTATTGACTATCCCCTGGCTCTTAGCAACCGTCCCCGTGGACCTTCGCAACCATCCCCTGGACATTAGCACCCATTCCCATGGCCCTTAACAACCATCCCCTCTCCCCTTAGCAACTATTACCGTTGCCCTTAGCAACAAATCCCATAACACTTAGCAACCATCCACAGTGCCCTTCTCAACCAATCCCCAAGGTCCATAGTAACCAACCCCTTGTCCCTTAGCAACCATCCCCGTAGCCCTTAGCAACCATCCCCATTGCTTTCAGCAACTACCCACGTGGCCCTTAGCAACCAACCTCACGACCCTTAGCAACCATCCCCGACCATTAGCAATCAGCCCGGTGGCACTTAGCAACCATCCCCAATGCCCTTAGCAACCATCGCCATTGACTTAGCAACCAATCCCATGACATTTAGCAACCATTCCCATTGCCATTAGCAACCAATCCCAAGAGCCTTAGCAACCAATGCCAAGGCCCTTAGCAACGGTCGCCATTGCCCTCAGTAACCATCCCCAATGCCCTTAGCAACCAATCCCGTGACCTTGAGCAACTATTTCCATGGCTTTTATCAGCCGACCTCGTGCTCCGTGAGGCAACAAGGGACAGGATTTGCATCAGCTCAACAATGGCTTCCCTGTCCCACCATCGAAACAAATCAGATCGACTCCCAACCTCGAAACCACACATTCAAATTCACTCACACGGGCTCCCCCCGCTTCATTTCACTGACAGGACCGTCTCCCCTCCCTCAGTCCCCATTCCCTCCCATCCAGACCCCCGGTGCCAGTACTGAGGGAGTGCTGCACTGTCAGAGGGTCAGTACTGAGGGAGTGCTGCACTGTCAGAGGGTCAGTACTGAGGGAGTGCTGCACTGTCAGAGGGTCAGTACTGAGGGAGTGCTGCACTGTCGGAGGGTCAGTACTGAGGGAGTGCTGCACTGTCAGAGGGTCAGTACTGAGGGAGTGCCGCACTGTCAGAGGGTCAGTACTGAGTGAGTGCTGCACTATCAGAGGGTCAGTAGTGAGGGAGTGCTGCACTATCAGAGGGTCAGTACTGAGGGAGTGCTGCACTATCAGAGGGTCAGTAGTGAGGGAGTGCTGCACTGTCAGAGGGTCAGTACTGAGGGAGTGCTGCACTGTCGGAGGGTCAGTACTGAGGGAGTGCTGCACTGTCAGAGGGTCAGTACTGAGGGAGTGCTGCACTGTCGGAGGGACAGTACTGAGGGAGTGCCGCACTGTCAGAGGGTCAGTACTGAGTGAGTGCTGCACTATCAGAGGGTCAGTAGTGAGGGAGTGCTGCACTATCAGAGGGTCAGTGCTGAGGGAGTGCTGCACTGTCAGAGGGTCAGTACTGAGGGAGTGCTGCACTGTCGGAGGGTCAGTACTGAGGGATTGCTGCACTGTCAGAGGGTCAGTACTGAGGGAGTGCTGCACTGTCGGAGGGTCAGTACTGAGGGATTGCTGCACTGTCGGAGGGACAGTACTGCGGGAGTGCTGCACTGTCAGAGGGTGAGTAGTGAGGGAGTGCTGCACTGTCAGAGGGTCAGTACTGAGGGATTGCTGCACTGTCGGAGGGACAGTACTGCGGGAGTGCTGCACTGTCAGAGGGTCAGTACTGAGGGAGTGCCGCACTGTCGGAGGGTCAGTACTGAGGGAGCGCTGCACTGTCAGAGTGTCAGTACTGAGGGAGTGCTGCACTGTCAGAGGGTCAGTACTGAGGGAGTGCAGCACTGTCGGAGGGTCAGTACTGAGGGAGTGCTGCACTGTCGGAGGGAGATGTATGTACTCTAGGATAGGTCCTAACCACTCGATTGATCCTGCGCTCTTGATTCCACTCCTTAGCAACCATGCCCAAGGCCCTTAACAACCACCCCCGTGGCCCATAGCAACCATTTCACGACCCTTAGCAACCATCACCATGACTCTTACCAACCATCCCTGTGGCCCTTAGCAACCATCCCCTGGCCCTTAGCAACCATCCCCCGGCCCTTAGCAACCAACCCCCGGCCCTTAGCAACCATCCCCGTGGCCCTTATCAACTATCCTCCTGGCCCTTAGCAACCATGCCCTGGCCCCTAGCAACCATCCCCCGGCCCTTAGCGACCATTCCCACGGCCATTAGCGACCATCCCCCAGCCCATAGCAACCATTCCCTGGCCCTTAGCGACAATCCCCATGTCCCTTAGTGACTATCACCTTGGCCCTTAGCAACCATCCCCAGGCCCTTAGCACCCATTCCCATGGCCCTTAGAAACCATCCCCTCTCCCCTTAGCAACTATCTCTGTTGCCCTTAGCAACCAATCCCATAGCATTTAGCAACCATCCACATTGCCCTTTTCAACCAATCCCCGAGGTCCTTAGCAACCATCCCCATGGCCCTTAGCAACCATCCCCGGGCCCTTAGCAACCAGCCCCCGGCCCTTAGCAACCATCCACTGGCCCTTAGCGATCATCCCCGGGCCCTTAGCAACCAGCCCCCGGCCCTTAGCAACCATCCCCATGGCCCTTAGCAACCATCGCCGGGCCCTTAGCAACCATCCTCCAGCCCTGAGCAACCATCCCCGTGGCCCTTAGCAACCATCCCCGGGCCCTTATTGACTATCCCCTGGCTCTTAGCAACCGTCCCCGTGGACCTTCGCAACCATCCCCTGGACATTAGCACCCATTCCCATGGCCCTTAACAACCATCCCCTCTCCCCTTAGCAACTATTACCGTTGCCCTTAGCAACAAATCCCATAACACTTAGCAACCATCCACAGTGCCCTTCTCAACCAATCCCCAAGGTCCATAGTAACCAACCCCTTGTCCCTTAGCAACCATCCCCGTAGCCCTTAGCAACCATCCCCATTGCTTTCAGCAACTACCCACGTGGCCCTTAGCAACCAACCTCACGACCCTTAGCAACCATCCCCGACCATTAGCAATCAGCCCGGTGGCGCTTAGTAACCATCCCCAATGCCCTTAGCAACCATCGCCATTGACTTAGCAACCAATCCCATGACCTTTAGCAACCATTCCCATTGCCATTAGCAACCAATCCCAAGAGCCTTAGCAACCAATGCCAAGGCCCTTAGCAACGGTCGCCATTGCCCTCAGTAACCATCCCCAATGCCCTTAGCAACCAATCCCGTGACTTGAGCAACTATTTCCATGGCTTTTATCAGCCGACCTCGTGCTCCGTGAGGCAACAAGGGACAGGATTTGCATCAGCTCAACAATGGCTTCCCTGTCCCACCATCGAAACAAATCAGATCGACTCCCAACCTCGAAACCACACATTCAAATTCACTCACACGGGCTCCCCCCGCTTCATTTCACTGACAGGCCCGGCTCCCCTCCCTCAGTCCCCATTCCCTCCCATCCAGACCCCCGGTGCCAGTACTGAGGGAGTGCTGCACTGTCAGAGGGTCAGTACTGAGGGAGTGCTGCACTGTCAGAGGGTCAGTACTGAGGGAGTGCTGCACTGTCAGAGGGTCAGTACTGAGGGAGTGCCGCACTGTCAGAGGGTCTGTACTGAGGGAGCGCTGCACTGTCGGAGGGTCAGTACTGAGGGAGTGCTGCACTGTCAGAGGGTCAGGACTGAGGGAGTGCTGCACTGTCAGAGGGTCAGGACTGAGGGAGTGCTGCACTGTCAGAGGGTCAGTACTGAGGGAGTGCTGCACTGTCGGAGGGTCAGTACTGAGGGAGCGCCGCACTGTCGGAGGGAGATGTATGTACTCTAGGATAGGTCCTAACCACTCGATTGATCCTGCGCTCTTGATTCCACTGCTTAGCAACCATGCCCGAGGCCCTTAACAACCACCCCCGTGGCCCATAGCAACCATTTCACGACCCTTAGCAACCATCACCATGACTCTTACCAACCAACCCTGTGGCCCTTAGCAACCATCCCCTGGCCCTTAGCAACCATCCCCGTGGCCCTTATCAACTATCCTCCTGGCCCTTAGCAACCATCCCCTGGCCCCTAGCAACCATCCCCCAGCCCTTAGCAACCATCCCCCGGCCCTTAGCAACCATCCCCGTGGCCCTTATCAACTATCCTCCTGGCCCTTAGCAACCATCCCCTGGCCCCTAGCAACCATCCCCCGGCCCTTAGCAACCATCCTCTGGCCCTTAGCGACCATTCCCACGGCCCTTAGTGACCATCCCCCAGCCCATAGCAACCATTCCCTGGCCCTTAGCGACAATCCCCATGTCCCTTAGTGACTATCACCTTGGCCCTTAGCAACCATCCCCAGGCCCTTAGCACCCATTCCCATGGCCCTTAGAAACCATCCCCTCTCCCCTTAGCAACTATCTCTGTTGCCCTTAGCAACCAATCCCATAGCATTTAGCAACCATCCACATTGCCCTTTTCAACCAATCCCCGAGGTCCTTAGCAACCATCCCCGTGGCCCTTAGCAACCATCCCCGGGCCCTTAGCAACCAGCCCCCGGCCCTTAGCAACCATCCCCTCGCCCTTAGCGATCATCCCCGGGCCCTTAGCAACCAGACCCGGGCCCTTAGCAAACTTTCGCATGGCCCTTAGCAACCATCCCCGGGCCTTATTGACTATCCCCTGGCTCTTAGCAACCGTCCCCGTGGACCTTAGCAACCATCCCCTGGACATTAGCACCCATTCCCATGGCCCTTAACAACCATCCCCTCTCCCCTTAGCAACTATTACCGTTGCCCTTAGCAACCAATCCCATAACACTTAGCAACAATTCACAGTGCCCTTCTCAACCAATCCCCAAGGTCCATAGTAACCAACCCCTTGTCCCTTAGCAACCATCCCCGTAGCCCTTAGCAACCATCCCCATTGCTTTCAGCAACTACCCACATGGCCCTTAGCAACCAACCTCACAACCCTTAGCAACCATCCCCGACCATTAGCAATCAGCCCGGTGGCGCTTAGCAACCATCCCCAATGCCCTTAGCAACCATCGCCATTGACTTAGCAACCAATCCCATGACCTTTAGCAACCATTCCCATTGCCATTAGCAACCAATCCCAAGAGCCTTAGCAACCAATGCCAAGGCCCTTAGCAACGGTCGCCATTGCCCTCAGTAACCATCCCCAATGCCCTTAGCAACCAATCCCGTGACCTTGAGCAACTATTTCCATGGCTTTTATCAGCCGACCTCGTGCTCCGTGAGGCAACAAGGGACAGGATTTGCATCAGCTCAACAATGGCTTCCCTGTCCCACCATCGAAACAAATCAGATCGACTCCCAACCTCGAAACCACACATTCAAATTCACTCACACGGGCTCCCCCCGCTTCATTTCACTGACAGGCCCGTCTCCCCTCCCTCAGTCCCCATTCCCTCCCATCCAGGCCCCCGGTGCCAGTACTGAGGGAGTGCTGCACTGTCGGAGGGTCAGTACTGAGGGAGTGCTGCACTGTCAGAGGGTCAGTACTGAGGGAGTGCTGCACTGTCAGAGGGTGAGTACTGAGGGAGTGCCGCACTGTCAGAGTGTCAGTGCTGAGGGAGTGCTGCACTGTCAGAGGGTCTGTACTGAGGGAGTGCCGCACTGTCAGAGTGTCAGTACTGAGGGAGTGCCGCACTGTCAGAGGGTCAGTACTGAGGGAGTGCTGCACTGTCGGAGGGTCAGTACTGAGGGAGTGCTGCACTGTCAGAGGGTCAGTACTGAGGGAGTGCTGCACTGTCGGAGGGTCAGTACTGAGGGAGTGCTGCACTGTCAGAGGGTCAGTACTGAGTGAGTGCTGCACTGTCAGAGGGTCAGTACTGAGGGAGTGCTGCACTGTCAGAGGGTCAGTACTGAGGGAGTGCTGCACTGTCGGAGGGTCAGTACTGAGGGAGCGCCGCACTGTCAGAGGGTCAGTACTGTGGGAGTGCTGCACTGTCAGAGGGTCAGTACTGAGGGAGTGCTGCACTGTCAGAGGGTCAGTACTGAGGGAGTGCAGCAATGTCGGAGGGTCAGTACTGAGGGAGGGCTGCACTGTCGGAGGGAGATGTATGTACTCTAGGATAGGTCCTAACCACTCGATTGATCCTGCGCTCTTGATTCCACTCCTTAACAACCATGCCCAGGGCCCTTAACAACCACCCCCGTGGCCCACAGCAACCATCTCCTAGCCCTTAGCAACCATCGACATGACTCTTACCAACCATCTCCATGGCCCTTAGCAACCATCCCCGTGGCCCTTAGCAACCATCCCCCAGCCCTTAGCAACCATCTCCTGGCCCTTAGCAACCATCCACCGGCCCTTAGCAACCATCCCCGTGGACCTTAGCGACCATTCCCCAGTCCTTAGCAACCATCCCCGTGGCCCTTAGCAACCATCCCCGTGGCCCTTACCAACCATCCCCACGTCCCTTATTGACTATCCCCCGGCCCTTAGCAACCACTCCAGTGGCCCTTAGCAACCATCCCCGTGGCCCTGAGCATGTATCATCGTTGCCTTGGCAACCAATCCCATAACTCTTAGCAACCATCCACATTGCACTTTTCAACCAATCCCCGAAGTCCTTAGGAACCATTCACCGGCCCTTAGCGACAATCCCCGTGGCCCTTAGCGACCCATCCACGTGGCCCTTAGCAACCATTCCTGTTGCTCTGAGCTACCAATCCCAAGGCCCTCAGTAACCATCCCCAATGCCCTTAGCAACCATCGCCATTGACTTAGCAACCAATCCCATGGCCTTTAGCAACCATTCCCATTGCCATTAGCAACCAATCCCAAGAGCCTTAGCAACCAATGCCAAGGCCCTTAGCAACGGTCGCCATTGCCCTCAGTAACCATCCCCAATGCCCTTAGCAACCAATCCCGTGACCTTGAGCAACTATTTCCATGGCTTTTATCAGCCGACCTCGTGCTCCGTGAGGCAACAAGGGACAGGATTTGCATCAGCTCAACAATGGCTTCCCTGTCCCACCATCGAAACAAATCAGATCGACTCCCAACCTCGAAACCACACATTCAAATTCACTCACACGCGCTCCCCCCGCTTCATTTCACTGACAGGCCCGTCTCCCCTCCCTCAGTCCCCATTCCCTCCCATCCAGACCCCCGGTGCCAGTACTGAGGGAGTGCTGCACTGTCAGAGGGTCAGTACTGAGGGAGTGCTGCACTGTCGGAGGGTCAGTACTGAGGGAGTGCTGCACTGTCGGAGGGTCAGTACTGAGGGAGTGCCGCACTGTCAGAGGGTCAGTACTGAGGGAGTGCTGCACTGTCAGAGGGTCAGTGCTGAGGGAGTGCTGCACTGTCGGAGGGTCAGTACTGAGGGAGTGCTGCACTGTCAGAGGGTCAGTACTGAGGGAGTGCTGCACTGTCAGAGGGTCAGTACTGAGGGATTGCTGCACATTCAGAGGGTCAGAGCCGAGGGTGTGCTCAAATGTCAGAGGGTCAGTGCTGAGGGAGTGCTGCACTGTCGGTGGGTCAGTAATGAGGGATTGCTGCACTGTCGGAGGGTCAGTGCTGAGGGAGTGCTGCACAGTCGGAGGTTCAGCTCTGAGGGAGTGCTGCACTGTCGGAGGGTCAGTGCTGAGGGAGTGCTGCACTGTCGGATGGTCAGTACTGAGGGAGTGCTGCACTGTCAGAGGGCCAGTACTGAAGGAGTGCTGCACTGTCAGAGGCTCAGTACTGAGGGAGTGCTGCACTGTCAGAGTGTCAGTACTGAGGGAGTGCAGCACTGTCAGATGGTCAGTACTGAGGGAGTGCTGCACTGTCAGAGGGTCAGTACTGAGGGAGTGCTGCACTGTCAGAGGGTCAGTACTTAAGGGGTGCTGAACTGTCAGAGGGTGAGTTCTGAGGGAGTGCTGCACTGTCGGAGGGTGAGTACTGAGGAAGTGCTGCACTGTCAGAGGGTCAGTACTTAAGGGGTGCTGAACTGTCAGAGGGTGAGTTCTGAGGGAGTGCTGCACTGTCAGAGGGTGAGTACTGAGGGAGTGCTGCACTGTCAGAGGGTGAGTACTGAGGGAGTGCTGCACTGTCAGAGGGTCAGTACTGAGGGAGTGCTGCACTGTCAGAGGGTCAGTACTGAGGGAGTGCTGCACTGTCGGAGGGTCAGTACTGAGGGAGTGCTGCACTGTCAGAGGGTCAGTACTGAGGGAGTGCTGCACTGTCGGAGGGTCAGTACTGAGGGAGTGCTGCACTGTCGGAGGGTCAGTACTGAGGGAGTGCTGCACTGTCGGAGGGTCAGTACTGAGGGAGTGCTGCACTGTCAGAGGGTCAGTACTGAGGGAGTGCTGCACTGTCAGAGGGTCAGTACTGAGGGAGTGCTGCACTGTCAGAGGGTCAGTACTGAGGGAGTGCTGCACTGTCAGAGGGTCAGTACTGAGGGAGTGATGCACTGTCAGAGGGTCAGTACTGAGGGAGTGCCGCACTGTCAGAGGGTCAGTACTGAGTGAGTGCTGCACTGTCAGAGTGTCAGTACTGAGGGAGTGCTGCACTGTCAGAGGGTCAGTACTGAGGGAGTGATGCACTGTCAGAGGGTCAGTACTGAGGGAGTGCCGCACTGTCAGAGGGTCAGTACTGAGGGAGTGATGCACTGTCAGAGGGTCAGTACTGAGGGAGTGTCGCACTGTCAGAGGGTCAGTACTGAGGGAGTGATGCACTGTCAGAGGGTCAGTACTGAGGGAGTGCAGCACTGTCGGAGGGTCAGTACTGAGGGAGCGCCGCACTGTCGGAGGGAGATGTATGTACTCTAGGATAGGTCCTAACCACTCGATTGATCCTGCGCTCTTGATTCCACTCCTTAACAACCATGCCCAGGGCCCTTAACAACCACCCCCGTGGCCCACAGCAACCATCTCCTAGCCCTTAGCAACCATCGACATGACTCTTACCAACCATCCACCGGCCCTTAGCAACCATCCCCGTGGACCTTAGCGACCATTCCCCAGTCCTTAGCAACCATCCCCGTGGCCCTTAGCAACCATCCCCGTGGACCTTAGCGACCATTCCCCGGTCTTTAGCAACCATCCCCGTGGCCCTTTGCAACCATCCCCGTGGCCCTTACCAACCATCCCCACGTCCCTTATTGACTATCCCCCGGCCCTTAGCAACCACTCCAGTGGCCCTTAGCAACCATCCCCGTGGCCCTGAGCATGTATCATCGTTGCCTTGGCAACCAATCCCATAACTCTTAGCAACCATCCACATTGCACTTTTCAACCAATCCCCGAAGTCCTTAGGAACCATTCACCGGCCCTTAGCGACAATCCCCGTGGCCCTTAGCGACCATCCACGTGGCCCTTAGCAACCATTCCTGTTGCTCTGAGCTACCAATCCCAAGGCCCTCAGTAGCCATCCCCAATGCCCTTAGCAACCATCGCCATTGACTTAGCAACCAATCCCATGGCCTTTAGCAACCATTCCCATTGCCATTAGCAACCAATCCCAAGAGCCTTAGCAACCAATGCCAAGGCCCTTAGCAACGGTCGCCATTGCCCTCAGTAACCATCCCCAATGCCCTTAGCAACCAATCCCGTGACCTTGAGCAACTATTTCCATGGCTTTTATCAGCCGACCTCGTGCTCCGTGAGGCAACAAGGGACAGGATTTGCATCAGCTCAACAATGGCTTCCCTGTCCCACCATCGAAACAAATCAGATCGACTCCCAACCTCGAAACCACACATTCAAATTCACTCACACGGGCTCCCCCCGCTTCATTTCACTGACAGGACCGTCTCCCCTCCCTCAGTCCCCATTCCCTCCCATCCAGACCCCCGGTGCCAGTACTGAGGGAGTGCTGCACTGTCAGAGGGTCAGTACTGAGGGAGTGCTGCACTGTCAGAGGGTCAGTACTGAGGGAGTGCTGCACTGTCAGAGGGTCAGTACTGAGGGAGTGCTGCACTGTCAGAGGGTCAGTACTGAGGGAGTGCTGCACTGTCAGAGGGTCAGTACTGAGGGAGTGCTGCACTGTCAGAGGGTCAGTACTGAGGGAGTGCTGCACTGTCAGAGGGTCAGTACTGAGGGAGTGCCTCACTGTCGGAGGGTCAGTACTGAGGG
This sequence comes from Carcharodon carcharias, assembly GCF_017639515.1. Taxonomy (NCBI): domain Eukaryota; kingdom Metazoa; phylum Chordata; class Chondrichthyes; order Lamniformes; family Lamnidae; genus Carcharodon; species Carcharodon carcharias. The sequence goes on along the minus strand of NW_024470821.1, from coordinate 53,772 downwards.
AGTGCTGCACTGTCGGAGGGTCAGTACTGAGGGAGTGCTGCACTGTCAGAGGGTCAGTACTGAGGGAGTGCTGCACTGTCAGAGGGTCAGTACTGAGGGAGTGCTGCACTGTCAGAGGGTCAGTACTGAGGGAGTGCAGCACTGTCGGATGGTCAGTACTGAGGGAGTGCTGCACTGTCGGAGGGAGATGTATGTACTCTAGGATAGGTCCTAACCACTCGATTGATCCTGCGCTCTTGATTCCACTCCTTAGCAACCATGCCCGAGTCGCTTAACAACCACCCCGTGGCCCATAGCAACCATTTCACAGCCCTTAGCAACATCACCATGACCCTTAGCAACCATCGCCATGACTCTTACCAACCATCCCTGTGGCCTTTAGCGACCATTCCCTTGGCCCTTAGCAACCATCCTCCGGCCCTTAGCAACCATCCTCCGGCCCTTAGCGACCATTCCCACGGCCCTTAGTGACCATCCCCCAGCCCTTAGCAACCATCCTCCGGCCCTTAGCGACCATTCCCACAGCCCTTAGTGACCATCCCCCAGCCCATAGCAACCATTCCTTGGCCCTTAGCGACCATCCCCTGGCCCTTAGCAACCATCCTCTGGCCCTTAGCCACCATCTCCGTGGCCCATAGCAACCATCCCCCGGCCCTTAGCAACCATCCGCATGGCTCTTAGCAACCATCACCAGGCCCTTAGCAACCATTCCTATGGCCCTTCGAAACTATCCCCTCTCCCCTTAGCAACTGTCTCTGTTGCCCTTAGCAACCAATCCCATAGCATTTAGAAACCATCCACATTGCCCTTTTCCATCAATCCCCGAGGGCCTTAGCAACCATCCCCGTGGCGCTTAGCAACCATCCCCGGGCCCTTAGCAACCATCCCCCGGCCCTTAGCAACCATCCCCGGGCCTTAGCAACCAACCCCCGGCCCTTAGCAACCATCCCCGTGGCCCTTATCAACTATCCTCCTGGCCCTTAGCGACCATCCCCTGGCCCCTAGCAACCATCCCCCGGCCCTTAGCAACCATCCTCTGGCCCTTAGCGACCATTCCCACGGCCCTTAGTGACCATCCCCCAGCCCATAGCAACCATTCCCTGGCCCTTAGCGACAATCCCCATGTCCCTTAGTGACTATCACCTTGGCCCTTAGCAACCATCCCCAGGCCCTTAGCACCCATTCCCATGGCCCTTAGAAACCATCCCCTCTCCCCTTAGCAACTATCTCTGTTGCCCTTAGCAACCAATCCCATAGCATTTAGCAACCATCCACATTGCACTTTTCAACCAATCCCCGAGGTCCTTAGCAACCATCCCCATGGCCCTTAGCAACCATCCCCGGGCCCTTAGCAACCAGCCCCCGGCCCTTAGCAACCATCCACTGGCCCTTAGCGATCATCCCCGGGCCCTTAGCAACCAGCCCCCGGCCCTTAGCAACCATCCCCATGGCCCTTAGCAACCATCGCCGGGCCCTTAGCAACCATCCTCCAGCCCTGAGCAACCATCCCCGTGGCCCTTACCAACCATCCCCGGGCCCTTATTGACTATCCCCTGGCTCTTAGCAACCGTCCCCGTGGACCTTCGCAACCATCCCCTGGACATTAGCACCCATTCCCATGGCCCTTAACAACCATCCCCTCTCCCCTTAGCAACTATTACCGTTGCCCTTAGCAACAAATCCCATAACACTTAGCAACCATCCACAGTGCCCTTCTCAACCAATCCCCAAGGTCCATAGTAACCAACCCCTTGTCCCTTAGCAACCATCCCCGTAGCCCTTAGCAACCATCCCCATTGCTTTCAGCAACTACCCACGTGGCCCTTAGCAACCAACCTCACGACCCTTAGCAACCATCCCCGACCATTAGCAATCAGCCCGGTGGCACTTAGCAACCATCCCCAATGCCCTTAGCAACCATCGCCATTGACTTAGCAACCAATCCCATGACATTTAGCAACCATTCCCATTGCCATTAGCAACCAATCCCAAGAGCCTTAGCAACCAATGCCAAGGCCCTTAGCAACGGTCGCCATTGCCCTCAGTAACCATCCCCAATGCCCTTAGCAACCAATCCCGTGACCTTGAGCAACTATTTCCATGGCTTTTATCAGCCGACCTCGTGCTCCGTGAGGCAACAAGGGACAGGATTTGCATCAGCTCAACAATGGCTTCCCTGTCCCACCATCGAAACAAATCAGATCGACTCCCAACCTCGAAACCACACATTCAAATTCACTCACACGGGCTCCCCCCGCTTCATTTCACTGACAGGACCGTCTCCCCTCCCTCAGTCCCCATTCCCTCCCATCCAGACCCCCGGTGCCAGTACTGAGGGAGTGCTGCACTGTCAGAGGGTCAGTACTGAGGGAGTGCTGCACTGTCAGAGGGTCAGTACTGAGGGAGTGCTGCACTGTCAGAGGGTCAGTACTGAGGGAGTGCTGCACTGTCGGAGGGTCAGTACTGAGGGAGTGCTGCACTGTCAGAGGGTCAGTACTGAGGGAGTGCCGCACTGTCAGAGGGTCAGTACTGAGTGAGTGCTGCACTATCAGAGGGTCAGTAGTGAGGGAGTGCTGCACTATCAGAGGGTCAGTACTGAGGGAGTGCTGCACTATCAGAGGGTCAGTAGTGAGGGAGTGCTGCACTGTCGGAGGGTCAGTACTGAGGGATTGCTGCACTGTCAGAGGGTCAGTACTGAGGGAGTGCTGCACTGTCGGAGGGTCAGTACTGAGGGAGTGCAGCACTGTCAGAGGGTCAGTACTGAGGGAGTGCCGCACTGTCAGAGGGTCAGTACTGAGGGAGTGCTGCACTGTCGGAGGGTCAGTACTGAGGGATTGCTGCACTGTCAGAGGGTCAGTACTGAGGGAGTGCTGCACTGTCGGAGGGTCAGTACTGAGGGATTGCTGCACTGTCGGAGGGACAGTACTGCGGGAGTGCTGCACTGTCAGAGGGTGAGTAGTGAGGGAGTGCTGCACTGTCAGAGGGTCAGTACTGAGGGATTGCTGCACTGTCGGAGGGACAGTACTGCGGGAGTGCTGCACTGTCAGAGGGTCAGTACTGAGGGAGTGCCGCACTGTCGGAGGGTCTGTACTGAGGGAGCGCTGCACTGTCAGAGGGTCAGTACTGAGGGAGTGCTGCACTGTCGGAGGGTCAGTACTGAGGGAGTGCAGCACTGTCGGAGGGTCAGTACTGAGGGAGTGCTGCACTGTCGGAGGGAGATGTATGTACTCTAGGATAGGTCCTAACCACTCGATTGATCCTGCGCTCTTGATTCCACTCCTTAGCAACCATGCCCAAGGCCCTTAACAACCACCCCCGTGGCCCATAGCAACCATTTCACGACCCTTAGCAACCATCACCATGACGCTTACCAACCATCCCTGTGGCCCTTAGCAACCATCCCCTGGCCCTTAGCAACCATCCCCCGGCCCTTAGCAACCAACCCCCGGCCCTTAGCAACCATCCCCGTGGCCCTTATCAACTATCCTCCTGGCCCTTAGCAACCATGCCCTGGCCCCTAGCAACCATCCCCCGGCCCTTAGCGACCATTCCCACGGCCATTAGCGACCATCCCCCAGCCCATAGCAACCATTCCCTGGCCCTTAGCGACAATCCCCATGTCCCTTAGTGACTATCACCTTGGCCCTTAGCAACCATCCCCAGGCCCTTAGCACCCATTCCCATGGCCCTTAGAAACCATCCCCTCTCCCCTTAGCAACTATCTCTGTTGCCCTTAGCAACCAATCCCATAGCATTTAGCAACCATCCACATTGCCCTTTTCAACCAATCCCCGAGGTCCTTAGCAACCATCCCCATGGCCCTTAGCAACCATCCCCGGGCCCTTAGCAACCAGCCCCCGGCCCTTAGCAACCATCCACTGGCCCTTAGCGATCATCCCCGGGCCCTTAGCAACCAGCCCCCGGCCCTTAGCAACCATCCCCATGGCCCTTAGCAACCATCGCCGGGCCCTTAGCAACCATCCTCCAGCCCTGAGCAACCATCCCCGTGGCCCTTAGCAACCATCCCCGGGCCCTTATTGACTATCCCCTGGCTCTTAGCAACCGTCCCCGTGGACCTTCGCAACCATCCCCTGGACATTAGCACCCATTCCCATGGCCCTTAACAACCATCCCCTCTCCCCTTAGCAACTATTACCGTTGCCCTTAGCAACAAATCCCATAACACTTAGCAACCATCCACAGTGCCCTTCTCAACCAATCCCCAAGGTCCATAGTAACCAACCCCTTGTCCCTTAGCAACCATCCCCGTAGCCCTTAGCAACCATCCCCATTGCTTTCAGCAACTACCCACGTGGCCCTTAGCAACCAACCTCACGACCCTTAGCAACCATCCCCGACCATTAGCAATCAGCCCGGTGGCGCTTAGTAACCATCCCCAATGCCCTTAGCAACCATCGCCATTGACTTAGCAACCAATCCCATGACCTTTAGCAACCATTCCCATTGCCATTAGCAACCAATCCCAAGAGCCTTAGCAACCAATGCCAAGGCCCTTAGCAACGGTCGCCATTGCCCTCAGTAACCATCCCCAATGCCCTTAGCAACCAATCCCGTGACTTGAGCAACTATTTCCATGGCTTTTATCAGCCGACCTCGTGCTCCGTGAGGCAACAAGGGACAGGATTTGCATCAGCTCAACAATGGCTTCCCTGTCCCACCATCGAAACAAATCAGATCGACTCCCAACCTCGAAACCACACATTCAAATTCACTCACACGGGCTCCCCCCGCTTCATTTCACTGACAGGCCCGGCTCCCCTCCCTCAGTCCCCATTCCCTCCCATCCAGACCCCCGGTGCCAGTACTGAGGGAGTGCTGCACTGTCAGAGGGTCAGTACTGAGGGAGCGCCGCACTGTCAGAGGGTCAGTGCTGAGGGAGTGCTGCACTGTCAGAGGGTCAGTACTGAGGGAGTGCTGCACTGTCAGAGGGTCAGTACTGAGGGAGTGCTGCACTGTCAGAGGGTCAGTACTGAGGGAGTGCCGCACTGTCAGAGGGTCTGTACTGAGGGAGTGCTGCACTGTCAGAGGGTCAGTACTGAGGGAGTGCTGCACTGTCAGAGGGTCAGTACTGAGGGAGCGCTGCACTGTCGGAGGGTCAGTACTGAGGGAGTGCTGCACTGTCAGAGGGTCAGGACTGAGGGAGTGCTGCACTGTCAGAGGGTCAGGACTGAGGGAGTGCTGCACTGTCAGAGGGTCAGTACTGAGGGAGTGCTGCACTGTCGGAGGGTCAGTACTGAGGGAGCGCCGCACTGTCGGAGGGAGATGTATGTACTCTAGGATAGGTCCTAACCACTCGATTGATCCTGCGCTCTTGATTCCACTCCTTAGCAACCATGCCCGAGTCCCTTAACAACCACCCCGTGGCCCATAGCAACCATTTCACGACCCTTAGCAACCATCACCATGACTCTTACCAACCAACCCTGTGGCCCTTAGCAACCATCCCCTGGCCCTTAGCAACCATCCCCGTGGCCCTTATCAACTATCCTCCTGGCCCTTAGCAACCATCCCCTGGCCCCTAGCAACCATCCCCCGGCCCTTAGCAACCATCCCCCGGCCCTTAGCAACCATCCCCGTGGCCCTTATCAACTATCCTCCTGGCCCTTAGCAACCATCCCCTGGCCCCTAGCAACCATCCCCCGGCCCTTAGCAACCATCCTCTGGCCCTTAGCGACCATTCCCACGGCCCTTAGTGACCATCCCCCAGCCCATAGCAACCATTCCCTGGCCCTTAGCGACAATCCCCATGTCCCTTAGTGACTATCACCTTGGCCCTTAGCAACCATCCCCAGGCCCTTAGCACCCATTCCCATGGCCCTTAGAAACCATCCCCTCTCCCCTTAGCAACTATCTCTGTTGCCCTTAGCAACCAATCCCATAGCATTTAGCAACCATCCACATTGCCCTTTTCAACCAATCCCCGAGGTCCTTAGCAACCATCCCCGTGGCCCTTAGCAACCATCCCCGGGCCCTTAGCAACCAGCCCCCGGCCCTTAGCAACCATCCCCTCGCCCTTAGCGATCATCCCCGGGCCCTTAGCAACCAGACCCGGGCCCTTAGCAAACTTTCGCATGGCCCTTAGCAACCATCCCCGGGCCTTATTGACTATCCCCTGGCTCTTAGCAACCGTCCCCGTGGACCTTAGCAACCATCCCCTGGACATTAGCACCCATTCCCATGGCCCTTAACAACCATCCCCTCTCCCCTTAGCAACTATTACCGTTGCCCTTAGCAACCAATCCCATAACACTTAGCAACAATTCACAGTGCCCTTCTCAACCAATCCCCAAGGTCCATAGTAACCAACCCCTTGTCCCTTAGCAACCATCCCCGTAGCCCTTAGCAACCATCCCCATTGCTTTCAGCAACTACCCACATGGCCCTTAGCAACCAACCTCACAACCCTTAGCAACCATCCCCGACCATTAGCAATCAGCCCGGTGGAGCTTAGCAACCATCCCCAATGCCCTTAGCAACCATCGCCATTGACTTAGCAACCAATCCCATGACCTTTAGCAACCATTCCCATTGCCATTAGCAACCAATCCCAAGAGCCTTAGCAACCAATGCCAAGGCCCTTAGCAACGGTCGCCATTGCCCTCAGTAACCATCCCCAATGCCCTTAGCAACCAATCCCGTGACCTTGAGCAACTATTTCCATGGCTTTTATCAGCCGACCTCGTGCTCCGTGAGGCAACAAGGGACAGGATTTGCATCAGCTCAACAATGGCTTCCCTGTCCCACCATCGAAACAAATCAGATCGACTCCCAACCTCGAAACCACACATTCAAATTCACTCACACGCGCTCCCCCTGCTTCATTTCACTGACAGGCCCGTCTCCCCTCCCTCAGTCCCCATTCCCTCCCATCCAGACCCCCGGTGCCAGTACTGAGGGAGTGCTGCACTGTCAGAGGGTCAGTACTGAGGGAGTGCTGCACTGTCGGAGGGTCAGTACTGAGGGAGTGCTGCACTGTCAGAGGGTCAGTACTGAGGGAGTGCTGCACTGTCGGAGGGTCAGTACTGAGGGAGTGCTGCACTGTCAGAGGGTCAGTACTGAGGGAGTGCTGCACTGTCAGAGGGTCAGTACTGAGGGAGTGCTGCACTGTCAGAGGGTCAGTACTGAGGGAGTGCTGCACTGTCAGAGGGTCAGTACTGAGGGAGTGCTGCATTGTCAAAGGCTCTGAACTGAGGGTGTGATGAACTGTCAGAGGGTCAGTGCTGAGGGAGTGCTGCACTGTCGGAGGGTCAGTACTGAGGGAGTGCTTCACTGTCGGAGGGTCAGTACTGAGGGATTGCTGATCTTCGGAGTGTCATTACAGAGGGAGTGCTGCACTGTCAGAGGGTCAGTGCTGAGGGAGTGCTGCACTGTCAGAGGGTCAGTACTGAGGGAGTGCTGCACTGTCGGAGGGTAAGTACTGAGGGATTGCTGCACTGTCAGAGGGTAAGTACTGAGGGATTGCTGCACTGTCAGAGTGTCAGTACTGAGGGAGTGCTGCACTGTCAGAGGGTCAGTACTGAGGGAGTGCCGCACTGTCAGAGGGTCAGTACTGAGGGAGTGCTGCACTTCAGAGGGTCACTACTGAGGGAGTGCTGCACTGTCAGAGGGTCAGTACTGAGGGAGTGCCGCACTGTCAGAGGGCCAGTACTGAGGGAGTGCCGCACTGTCAGAGGGTCAGTACTGAGGGAGTGCCGCACTGTCAGAGGGTCAGTACTGAGGGAGTGCTGCACTGTCAGAGGGTCAGTACTGAGGGAGTGCTGCACTGTCGGAGGGTCAGTGTTGAGGGAGTGCTGCACTGTCAGAGGGTCAGTACTGAGGGAGTGCTGCACTGTCAGAGGGTCAGTACTGAGGGAGTGCTGCACTGTCAGAGGGTCAGTACTGAGGGAGAGCTGCACTGTCAGAGGGTCAGTACTGAGGGAGTGCTGCTCTGTCGTAGGGACAGTACTGAGGGAGTGCTGCACTGTCGGAGGGAGATGTATGTACTCTAGGATAGGTCCTAACCACTCGATTGATCCTGCGCTCTTGATTCCACTCCTTAGCAACCATGCCCGAGTCCCTTAACAACCACCCCGTGGCCCATAGCAACCATTTCACAGCCCTTAGCAACATCACCATGACCCTTAGCAACCATCGCCATGACTCTTACCAACCATCCCTGTGGCCTTTAGCGACCATTCCCTTGGCCCTTAGCAACCATCCTCCGGCCCTTAGCAACCATCCTCCGGCCCTTAGCGACCATTCCCACGGCCCTTAGTGACCATCCCCCAGCCCTTAGCAACCATCCTCCGGCCCTTAGCGACCATTCCCACAGCCCTTAGTGACCATCCCCCAGCCCATAGCAACCACTCCTTGGCCCTTAGCGACCATCCCCTGGCCCTTAGCAACCATCCTCTGGCCCTTAGCCACCATCTCCGTGGCCCATAGCAACCATCCCCCGGCCCTTAGCAACCATCCGCATGGCTCTTAGCAACCATCACCAGGCCCTTAGCAACCATTCCTATGGCCCTTCGAAACTATCCCCTCTCCCCTTAGCAACTGTCTCTGTTGCCCTTAGCAACCAATCCCATAGCATTTAGAAACCATCCACATTGCCCTTTTCCATCAATCCCCGAGGGCCTTAGCAACCATCCCCGTGGCGCTTAGCAACCATCCCCGGGCCCTTAGCAACCATCCCCCGGCCCTTAGCAACCATCCCCGGACCTTATTGACTATCCCCTGGCTCTTAGCAACCATCCCCTGGACATTAGCACCCATTCCCATGGCCCTTAACAACCATCCCCTCTCCCCTTAGCAACTATTACCGTTGCCCTTAGCAACCAATCCCATAACACTTAGCAACAATTCACAGTGCCCTTCTCAACCAATCCCCAAGGTCCATAGTAACCAACCCCTTGTCCCTTAGCAACCATCCCCGTAGCCCTTAGCAACCATCCCCATTGCTTTCAGCAACTACCCACGTGGCCCTTAGCAACCAACCTCACGACCCTTAGCAACCATCCCCGACCATTAGCAATCAGCCCGGTGGCGCTTAGTAACCATCCCCAATGCCCTTAGCAACCATCGCCATTGACTTAGCAACCAATCCCATGACATTTAGCAACCATTCCCATTGCCATTAGCAACCAATCCCAAGAGCCTTAGCAACCAATGCCAAGGCCCTTAGCAACGGTCGCCATTGCCCTCAGTAACCATCGCCAATGCCCTTAGCAACCAATCCCGTGACCTTGAGCAACTATTTCCATGGCTTTTATCAGCCGACCTCGTGCTCCGTGAGGCAACAAGGGACAGGATTTGCATCAGCTCAACAATGGCTTCCCTGTCCCACCATCGAAACAAATCAGATCGACTCCCAACCTCGAAACCACACATTCAAATTCACTCACACGGGCTCCCCCCGCTTCATTTCACTGACAGGCCCGGCTCCCCTCCCTCAGTCCCCATTCCCTCCCATCCAGGCCCCCGGTGCCAGTACTGAGGGAGTGCTGCACTGTCAGAGGGTCAGTACTGAGGTAGTGCTGCACTGTCAGAGGGTCAGTACTGAGGGAGTGCTGCACTGTCAGAGGGTCAGTGCTGAGGGAGTGCTGCACTGTCAGAGGGTCAGTACTGAGGTAGTGCTGCACTGTCAGAGGGTCAGTACTGAGGGAGTGCTGCACTGTCAGAGGGTCAGTACTGATGGAGTGCTGCACTGTCAGAGTGTCAGTACTGAGGGAGTGCCGCACTGTCAGAGGGTCAGTACTGAGGGAGCGCTGCACTGTCAGAGGGTCAGTACTGAGGGAGTGCTGCACTGTTGGAGGGTCAGTACTGAGGGAGTGCTGCACTGTCAGAGGTTCAGTACTGAGGGAGTGCCGGACTCTCCGAGGGTTAGTACTGAGGGAGTGCTGCACTGTCAGAGGGTCAATACTGAGGGAGTGCTGCACTGTCAGAGGGTCAGTACTGAGGGAGTGCCTCACTGTCGGAGGGTCAGTACTGAGGGAGTGCTGCACTGTCGGAGGGTCAGTACTGAGGGAGTGCTGCACTGTCAGAGGGTCAGTACTGAGGGAGTGCTGCACTGTCAGAGTGTCAGTACTGAGGGAGTGCCGCACTGTCAGAGGGTCAGTACTGAGGGAGTGCTGCACTGTCGGAGGGTCAGTACTGAGGGAGTGCTGCACTGTCGGAGGGTCAGTACTGAGGGAGTGCTGCACTGTCGGAGGGAGATGTATGTACTCTAGGATAGGTCCTAACCACTCGATTGATCCTGCGCTCTTGATTCCACTCCTTAGCAACCATGCCCGAGTCCCTTAACAACCACCCCGTGGCCCATAGCAACCATTTCACAGCCCTTAGCAACATCACCATGACCCTTAGCAACCATCGCCATGACTCTTACCAACCATCCCTGTGGCCTTTAGCGACCATTCCCTTGGCCCTTAGCAACCATCCTCCGGCCCTTAGCAACCATCCTCCGGCCCTTAGCGACCATTCCCACGGCCCTTAGTGACCATCCCCCAGCCCTTAGCAACCATCCTCCGGCCCTTAGCGACCATTCCCACAGCCCTTAGTGACCATCCCCCAGCCCATAGCAACCATTCCTTGGCCCTTAGCGACCATCCCCTGGCCCTTAGCAACCATCCTCTGGCCCTTAGCCACCATCTCCGTGGCCCATAGCAACCATCCCCCGGCCCTTAGCAACCATCCGCATGGCTCTTAGCAACCATCACCAGGCCCTTAGCAACCATTCCTATGGCCCTTCGAAACTATCCCCTCTCCCCTTAGCAACTGTCTCTGTTGCCCTTAGCAACCAATCCCATAGCATTTAGAAACCATCCACATTGCCCTTTTCCATCAATCCCCGAGGGCCTTAGCAACCATCCCCGTGGCGCTTAGCAACCATCCCCGGGCCCTTAGCAACCATCCCCCGGCCCTTAGCAACCATCCCCGGGCCTTATTGACTATCCCCTGGCTCTTAGCAACCGTCCCCGTGGACCTTAGCAACCATCCCCTGGACATTAGCACCCATTCCCATGGCCCTTAACAACCATCCCCTCTCCCCTTAGCAACTATTACCGTTGCCCTTAGCAACCAATCCCATAACACTTAGCAACAATTCACAGTGCCCTTCTCAACCAATCCCCAAGGTCCATAGTAACCAACCCCTTGTCCCTTAGCAACCATCCCCGTAGCCCTTAGCAACCATCCCCATTGCTTTCAGCAACTACCCACGTGGCCCTTAGCAACCAACCTCACGACCCTTAGCAACCATCCCCGACCATTAGCAATCAGCCCGGTGGCGCTTAGTAACCATCCCCAATGCCCTTAGCAACCATCGCCATTGACTTAGCAACCAATCCCATGACATTTAGCAACCATTCCCATTGCCATTAGCAACCAATCCCAAGAGCCTTAGCAACCAATGCCAAGGCCCTTAGCAACGGTCGCCATTGCCCTCAGTAACCATCGCCAATGCCCTTAGCAACCAATCCCGTGACCTTGAGCAACTATTTCCATGGCTTTTATCAGCCGACCTCGTGCTCCGTGAGGCAACAAGGGACAGGATTTGCATCAGCTCAACAATGGCTTCCCTGTCCCACCATCGAAACAAATCAGATCGACTCCCAACCTCGAAACCACACATTCAAATTCACTCACACGGGCTCCCCCCGCTTCATTTCACTGACAGGCCCGGCTCCCCTCCCTCAGTCCCCATTCCCTCCCATCCAGGCCCCCGGTGCCAGTACTGAGGGAGTGCTGCACTGTCAGAGGGTCAGTGCTGAGGGAGTGCTGCACTGTCAGAGGGTCAGTACTGAGGTAGTGCTGCACTGTCAGAGGGTCAGTACTGAGGGAGTGCTGCACTGTCAGAGGGTCAGTACTGATGGAGTGCTGCACTGTCAGAGTGTCAGTACTGAGGGAGTGCCGCACTGTCAGAGGGTCAGTACTGAGGGAGCGCTGCACTGTCAGAGGGTCAGTACTGAGGGAGTGCTGCACTGTTGGAGGGTCAGTACTGAGGGAGTGCCGGACTCTCCGAGGGTTAGTACTGAGGGAGTGCTGCACTGTCAGAGGGTCAATACTGAGGGAGTGCTGCACTGTCAGAGGGTCAGTACTGAGGGAGTGCTGCACTGTCAGAGGGTCAGTACTGAGGGAGTGCCTCACTGTCGGAGGGTCAGTACTGAGGGAGTGCTGCACTGTCGGAGGGTCAGTACTGAGGGAGTGCTGCACTGTCAGAGGGTCAGTACTGAGGGAGTGCTGCACTGTCAGAGTGTCAGTACTGAGGGAGTGCCGCACTGTCAGAGGGTCAGTACTGAGGGAGTGCTGCACTGTCGGAGGGTCAGTACTGAGGGAGTGCTGCACTGTCGGAGGGTCAGTACTGAGGGAGTGCTGCACTGTCGGAGGGAGATGTATGTACTCTAGGATAGGTCCTAACCACTCGATTGATCCTGCGCTCTTGATTCCACTCCTTAGCAACCATGCCCGAGTCCCTTAACAACCACCCCGTGGCCCATAGCAACCATTTCACAGCCCTTAGCAACATCACCATGACCCTTAGCAACCATCGCCATGACTCTTACCAACCATCCCTGTGGCCTTTAGCGACCATTCCCTTGGCCCTTAGCAACCATCCTCCGGCCCTTAGCAACCATCCTCCGGCCCTTAGCGACCATTCCCACGGCCCTTAGTGACCATCCCCCAGCCCTTAGCAACCATCCTCCGGCCCTTAGCGACCATTCCCACAGCCCTTAGTGACCATCCCCCAGCCCATAGCAACCATTCCTTGGCCCTTAGCGACCATCCCCTGGCCCTTAGCAACCATCCTCTGGCCCTTAGCCACCATCTCCGTGGCCCATAGCAACCATCCCCCGGCCCTTAGCAACCATCCGCATGGCTCTTAGCAACCATCACCAGGCCCTTAGCAACCATTCCTATGGCCCTTCGAAACTATCCCCTCTCCCCTTAGCAACTGTCTCTGTTGCCCTTAGCAACCAATCCCATAGCATTTAGAAACCATCCACATTGCCCTTTTCCATCAATCCCCGAGGGCCTTAGCAACCATCCCCGTGGCGCTTAGCAACCATCCCCGGGCCCTTAGCAACCATCCCCCGGCCCTTAGCAACCATCCCCGGGCCTTATTGACTATCCCCTGGCTCTTAGCAACCGTCCCCGTGGACCTTAGCAACCATCCCCTGGACATTAGCACCCATTCCCATGGCCCTTAACAACCATCCCCTCTCCCCTTAGCAACTATTACCGTTGCCCTTAGCAACCAATCCCATAACACTTAGCAACCATCCACAGTGCCCTTCTCAACCAATCCCCAAGGTCCATAGTAACCAACCCCTTGTCCCTTAGCAACCATCCCCGTAGCCCTTAGCAACCATCCCCATTGCTTTCAGCAACTACCCACATGGCCCTTAGCAACCAACCTCACGACCCTTAGCAACCATCCCCGACCATTAGCAATCAGCCCGGTGGCGCTTAGCAACCATCCCCAATGCCCTTAGCAACCATCGCCATTGACTTAGCAACCAATCCCATGACCTTTAGCAACCATTCCCATTGCCATTAGCAACCAATCCCAAGAGCCTTAGCAACCAATGCCAAGGCCCTTAGCAACGGTCGCCATTGCCCTCAGTAACCATCCCCAATGCCCTTAGCAACCAATCCCGTGACCTTGAGCAACTATTTCCATGGCTTTTATCAGCCGACCTCGTGCTCCGTGAGGCAACAAGGGACAGGATTTGCATCAGCTCAACAATGGCTTCCCTGTCCCACCATCGAAACAAATCAGATCGACTCCCAACCTCGAAACCACACATTCAAATTCACTCACACGGGCTCCCCCCGCTTCATTTCACTGACAGGCCCGGCTCCCCTCCCTCAGTCCCCATTCCCTCCCATCCAGACCCCCGGTGCCAGTACTGAGGGAGTGCTGCACTGTCAGAGGGTCAGTACTGAGGGAGTGCTGCACTGTCGGAGGGTCAGTACTGAGGGAGTGCTGCACTGTCAGAGGGTCTGTACTGAGGGAGTGCTGCACTGTCAGAGGGTCAGTACTGAGGGAGTGCCGCACTGTCAGAGGGTCAGTACTGAGGGAGTGCTGCACTGTCAGAGGGTCTGTACTGAGGGAGTGCTGCACTGTCAGAGGGTCTGTACTGAGGGAGTGCTGCACTGTCAGAGGGTCAGTGCTGAGGGAGTGCTGCACTGTCAGAGGGTCAGTACTGAGGGAGTGCTGCACTGTCAGAGGGTCAGTACTGAGGGAGTGCTGCACTGTCAGAGGGTCAGTACTGAGGGAGTGCTGCACTGTCAGAGGGTCAGTGCTGAGGGAGTGCTGTACTGTCAGAGGGTCAGTACTGAGGGAGTGCTGCACTGTCGGAGGGTCAGTACTGAGGGAGTGCTGCACTGTCGGAGGGTCAGTACTGAGGGAGTGCTGCACTGTCGGAGGGTCAGTGCTGAGGGAGTGCTGCACTGTCACAGGGTCAGTACTGAGGGAGTGCTGCACTGTCAGAGGGTCAGTACTGAGGGAGTGCTGCACTATCAGAGGGTCAGTAGTGAGGGAGTGCTGCACTGTCAGAGGGTCAGTACTGAGGGAGTGCTGCACTGTCAGAGTGTCAGTGCTGAGGGAGTGCTGCACTGTCAGAGTGTCAGTGCTGAGGGAGTGCTGCACTGTCGGAGGGTCAGTACTGAGGGAGTGCTGCACTGTCAGAGTGTCAGTACTGAGGGAGTGCTGCACTGTCAGAGGGTCAGTGCTGAGGGAGTGCCGCACTGTCAGAGGGTCAGTACTGAGGGAGTGCTGCACTGTCGGAAGGTCAGTCCTGAGGGAGTGCCGCACTGTCAGAGGGTCAGTACTGAGGGAGTGCTGCACTGTCAGAGGGTCAGTACTAAGGGAGTGCTGCACTGTCTGAGGGTCAGTACTGAGGGAGTGCCGCACTGTCAGAGGTTCAGTGCTGAGGGAGTGCTGCACTGTCAGAGGGTCAGTACTGAGGGAGTGCTGCACTGTCAGAGGGTCAGTACTGAGGGAGTGCTGCACTGTCAGAGGGTCAGTACTGAGGGAGTGCTGCACTGTCAGAGGGTCAGTACTGAGGGAGTGCTGCACTGTCAGAGGGTCAGTACTGAGGGAGTGCTGCACTGTCAGAGGGTCAGTACTGAGGGAGTGCTGCACTGTCAGAGGGTTAGTACTGAGGGATTTCTGCTCTGTCGGAGGGTCAGTACTGAGGGAGAGCTGCACTGTCTGAGGGTCAGTACTGAGGGAGTGCCACACTGTCAGAGTGTCAGTACTGAGGGAGTGCTGCACTATCGGAGGGTCAGTACTGAGGGAGAGCTGCACTGTCTGAGGGTCAGTGCTGAGGGAGTGCTGCACTGTCACAGTGTCAGTACTGAGGGAGTGCTGCACTGTCGGAGGGTCAGGACTGAGGGAGTGCTGCACTGTCAGAGTGTCAGTACTGAGGGAGTGCTGCACTGTCAGAGAGTCAGTACTGAGGGAGTGCTGCACTGTCAGAGGGTCAGTACTGAGGGAGAGCTGCACTGTCGGATAATCAATACTGAGGGAGAGCCGCACTGTCAGAGAGTCAGTACTGAGGGAGTGCTGCACTGTCAGAGGGTCAGTACTGAGGGAGTGCTGCACTGTCAGAGGGTCAGTACTGAGGGAGTGCTGCACTGTCGGATAATCAATACTGAGGGAGTGCTGCACTGTCAGAGGGTCAGTACTGAGGGAGTGCTGCACTGTCAGAGGGTCAGTACTGAGGGAGTGCTGCACTGTCAGAGGGTCAGTACTGAGGGAATGCTGCACTGTCAGAGGGTCAGTACTGAGGGAGTGCTGCACTGTCAGAGGGTCAGTACTGAGGGAGTGCAGCACTGTCGGAGGGTCAGTACTGAGGGAGTGCTGCACTGTCAGAGGGTCAGTACTGAGGGAGTGCTGCACTGTCAGAGTGTCAGTACTGAGGGAGTGCTGCACTGTCGGAGGGAGATGTATGTACTCTAGGATAGGTCCTAACCACTCGATTGATCCTGCGCTCTTGATTCCACTCCTTAGCATCCATGCCCGAGGCCCTTAACAACCACCCCCGTGGCCCATAGCAACCATTTCACGACCCTTAGCAACCATCACCATGACTCTTACCAACCATCCCTGTGGCCCTTAGCAACCATCCCCTGGCCCTTAGCAACCATCCCCCGGCCCTTAGCAACCATCCCCCGGCCCTTAGCAACCATCCCCGTGGCCCTTATCAACTATCCTCCTGGCCCTTAGCAACCATGCCCTGGCCCCTAGCAACCATCCCCCGGCCCTTAGCAACCATCCTCTGGCCCTTAGCGACCATTCCCACGGCCCTTAGCGACCATCCCCCAGCCCATAGAAACCATTCCCTGGCCCTTAGCGACAATCCCCATGTCCCTTAGTGACTATCACCTTGGCCCTTAGCAACCATCCCCAGGCCCTTAGCAACCATTCCCATGGCCCTTAGAAACCATCCCCTCTCCCCTTAGCAACTATCTCTGTTGCCCTTAGCAACCAATCCCATAGCATTTAGCAACCATCCACATTGCCCTTTTCAACCAATCCCCGAGGTCCTTAGCAACCATCCCCATGGCCCTTAGCAACCATCCCCGGGCCCTTAGCAACCAGCCCCCGGCCCTTAGCAACCATCCCCTGGCCCTTAGCGATCATCCCCGGGCCCATAGCAACCAGCCCCCGGCCCTTAGCAACCATCCCCATGGCCCTTAGCAACCATCCCCGGGCCCTTAGCAACCATCCTCCAGCCCTGAGCAACCATCCCCGTGGCCCTTACCGACCATCCCCGGGCCCTTAGCAACCATCCC
This sequence comes from Carcharodon carcharias, assembly GCF_017639515.1. Taxonomy (NCBI): domain Eukaryota; kingdom Metazoa; phylum Chordata; class Chondrichthyes; order Lamniformes; family Lamnidae; genus Carcharodon; species Carcharodon carcharias. Next base: position 36,969 of record NW_024470821.1, on the reverse strand, counting down.
CGGGCCTTATTGACTATCCCCTGGCTCTTAGCAACCATCCCCGTGGACCTTAGCAACCATCCCCTGGACATTAGCACCCATTCCCGTGGCCCTTAACAACCATCCCCTCTACCCTTAGCAACTATTACCGTTGCCCTTAGCAACCAATCCCATAACACTTAGCAACCATCCCCAGGCCCTTAGCACCCATTCCCATGGCCCTTAGAAACCATCCCCTCTCCCCTTAGCAATTATCTCTTAGCAACCAATCCCATAGCATTTAGCAACCATCCACATTGCCCTTTTCAACCAATCCCCGAGGCCCTTAGCAACCATCCCCGGGCCCTTAGCAACCAGCCTCCGGCCCTTAGCAACCATCCCCTGGCCCTTAGCGATCATCCCCGGGCCCTTAGCAACCAGCCCCCGGCCCTTAGCAACCATCCCCATGGCCCTTAGCAACCATCGCTGGGCCCTTAGCAACCATCCTCCAGCCCTGAGCAACCATTCCCGTGGCCCTTACCGACCATCCCCGGGCCCTTATTGACTATCCCCTGGCTCTTAGCAACCGTCCCCGTGGACCTTCGCAACCATCCCCTGGACATTAGCACCCATTCCCATGGCCCTTAACAACCATCCCCTCTCCCCTTAGCAACTATTACCGTTGCCCTTAGCAACCAATCCCATAACACTTAGCAACCATCCACAGTGCCCTTCTCAACCAATCCCCAAGGTCCATAGTAACCAACCCCTTGTCCCTTAGCAACCATCCCCGTAGCCCTTAGCAACCATCCCCATTGCTTTCAGCAACTACCCACGTGGCCCTTAGCAACCAACCTCACGACCCTTAGCAACCATCCCCGACCATTAGCAATCAGCCCGGTGGCGCTTAGCAACCATCCCCAATGCCCTTAGCAACCATCGCCATTGACTTAGCAACCAATCCCATGACATTTAGCAACCATTCCCATTGCCATTAGCAACCAATCCCAAGAGCCTTAGCAACCAATGCCAAGGCCCTTAGCAACGGTCGCCATTGCCCTCAGTAACCATCCCCAATGCTCTTAGCAACCAATCCCGTGACCTTGAGCAACTATTTCCATGGCTTTTATCAGCCGACCTCGTGCTCCGTGAGGCAACAAGGGACAGGATTTGCATCAGCTCAACAATGGCTTCCCTGTCCCACCATCGAAACAAATCAGATCGACTCCCAACCTCGAAACCACACATTCAAATTCACTCACACGGGCTCCCCCCACTTCATTTCACTGACAGGCCCGTCTCCCCTCCCTCAGTCCCCATTCCCTCCCATCCAGACCCCCGGTGCCAGTACTGAGGAAGTGCTGCACTGTCGGAGGGTCAGTACTGAGGGAGTGCTGCACTGTCAGAGTGTCAGTACTGAGGGAGTGCTGCACTGTCAGAGGGTCAGTACTGAGGAAGTGCTGCACTGTCAGAGGGTCAGTACTGAGGGAGTGCTGCACTGTCAGAGGGTCAGTACTGAGGGAGTGCAGCACTGTCGGAGGGTCAGTACTGAGGGAGTGCAGCACTGTCGGAGGGTCAGTACTGAGGGAGTGCTGCACTGTCGGAGGGTCAGTGCTGAGGGAGTGCTGCACTGTCACAGGGTCAGTACTGAGGGAGTGCTGCACTGTCAGAGGGTCAGTACTGAGGGAGTGCTGCACTATCAGAGGGTCAGTAGTGAGGGAGTGCTGCACTGTCAGAGGGTCAGTACTGAGGGAGTGCTGCACTGTCAGAGGGTCAGTGCTGAGGGAGTGCTGCACTGTCAGAGTGTCAGTGCTGAGGGAGTGCTGCACTGTCGGAGGGTCAGTACTGAGGGAGTGCTGCACTGTCAGAGTGTCAGTACTGAGGGAGTGCTGCACTGTCAGAGGGTCAGTGCTGAGGGAGTGCCGCACTGTCAGAGGGTCAGTACTGAGGGAGTGCTGCACTGTCGGAAGGTCAGTCCTGAGGGAGTGCCGCACTGTCAGAGGGTCAGTACTGAGGGAGTGCTGCACTGTCAGAGGGTCAGTACTAAGGGAGTGCTGCACTGTCTGAGGGTCAGTACTGAGGGAGTGCCGCACTGTCAGAGGTTCAGTGCTGAGGGAGTGCTGCACTGTCAGAGGGTCAGTACTGAGGGAGTGCTGCACTGTCAGAGGGTCAGTACTGAGGGAGTGCTGCACTGTCAGAGGGTCAGTACTGAGGGAGTGCTGCACTGTCAGAGGGTCAGTACTGAGGGAGTGCTGCACTGTCAGAGGGTCAGTACTGAGGGAGTGCTGCACTGTCAGAGGGTCAGTACTGAGGGAGTGCTGCACTGTCAGAGGGTCAGTACTGAGGGAGTGCCGCACTGTCAGAGGGTCAGTACTGAGGGATTTCTGCTCTGTCGGAGGGTCAGTACTGAGGGAGAGCTGCACTGTCTGAGGGTCAGTACTGAGGGAGTGCCACACTGTCAGAGTGTCAGTACTGAGGGAGTGCTGCACTATCGGAGGGTCAGCACTGAGGGAGAGCTGCACTGTCTGAGGGTCAGTGCTGAGGGAGTGCTGCACTGTCACAGTGTCAGTACTGAGGGAGTGCTGCACTGTCGGAGGGTCAGGACTGAGGGAGTGCTGCACTGTCAGAGTGTCAGTACTGAGGGAGTGCTGCACTGTCAGAGAGTCAGTACTGAGGGAGTGCTGCACTGTCAGAGGGTCAGTACTGAGGGAGTGCTGCACTGTCAGAGGGTCAGTACTGAGGGAGAGCTGCACTGTCGGATAATCAATACTGAGGGAGTGCTGCACTGTCAGAGGGTCAGTACTGAGGGAGTGCTGCACTGTCAGAGGGTCAGTACTGAGGGAGTGCTGCACTGTCAGAGGGTCAGTACTGAGGGAGTGCTGCACTGTCAGAGGGTCAGTACTGAGGGAGTGCCGCACTGTCAGAGGGTCAGTACTGAGGGAGTGCTGCACTGTCGGAGGGTCAGTACTGAGGGAGTGCAGCACTGTCGGAGGGTCAGTACTGAGGGAGTGCTGCACTGTCGGAGGGAGATGTATGTACTCTAGGATAGGTCCTAACCACTCGATTGATCCTGCGCTCTTGATTCCACTCCTTAGCATCCATGCCCGAGGCCCTTAACAACCACCCCCGTGGCCCATAGCAACCATTTCACGACCCTTAGCAACCATCACCATGACTCTTACCAACCATCCCTGTGGCCCTTAGCAACCATCCCCTGGCCCTTAGCAACCATCCCCCGGCCCTTAGCAACCATCCCCCGGCCCTTAGCAACCATCCCCGTGGCCCTTATCAACTATCCTCCTGGCCCTTAGCAACCATCCCCTGGCCCCTAGCAACCATCCCCCGGCCCTTAGCAACCATCCTCTGGCCCTTAGCGACCATTCCCACGGCCCTTAGCGACCATCCCCCAGCCCATAGAAACCATTCCCTGGCCCTTAGCGACAATCCCCATGTCCCTTAGTGACTATCACCTTGGCCCTTAGCAACCATCCCCAGGCCCTTAGCAACCATCCCCCGGCCCTTAGAAACCATCCCCTCTCCCCTTAGCAACTATCTCTGTTGCCCTTAGCAACCAATCCCATAGCATTTAGCAACCATCCACATTGCCCTTTTCAACCAATCCCCGAGGTCCTTAGCAACCATCCCCATGGCCCTTAGCAACCATCCCCGGGCCCTTAGCAACCAGCCCCCGGCCCTTAGCAACCATCCCCTGGCCCTTAGCGATCATCCCCGGGCCCATAGCAACCAGCCCCCGGCCCTTAGCAACCATCCCCATGGCCCTTAGCAACCATCCCCGGGCCCTTAGCAACCATCCTCCAGCCCTGAGCAACCATCCCCGTGGCCCTTACCGACCATCCCCGGGCCCTTAGCAACCATCCCCGGGCCTTATTGACTATCCCCTGGCTCTTAGCAACCATCCCCGTGGACCTTAGCAACCATCCCCTGGACATTAGCACCCATTCCCGTGGCCCTTAACAACCATCCCCTCTACCCTTAGCAACTATTACCGTTGCCCTTAGCAACCAATCCCATAACACTTAGCAACCATCCCCAGGCCCTTAGCACCCATTCCCATGGCCCTTAGAAACCATCCCCTCTCCCCTTAGCAATTATCTCTTAGCAACCAATCCCATAGCATTTAGCAACCATCCACATTGCCCTTTTCAACCAATCCCCGAGGCCCTTAGCAACCATCCCCGGGCCCTTAGCAACCAGCCTCCGGCCCTTAGCAACCATCCCCTGGCCCTTAGCGATCATCCCCGGGCCCTTAGCAACCAGCCCCCGGCCCTTAGCAACCATCCCCATGGCCCTTAGCAACCATCGCTGGGCCCTTAGCAACCATCCTCCAGCCCTGAGCAACCATTCCCGTGGCCCTTACCGACCATCCCCGGGCCCTTATTGACTATCCCCTGGCTCTTAGCAACCGTCCCCGTGGACCTTCGCAACCATCCCCTGGACATTAGCACCCATTCCCATGGCCCTTAACAACCATCCCCTCTCCCCTTAGCAACTATTACCGTTGCCCTTAGCAACCAATCCCATAACACTTAGCAACCATCCACAGTGCCCTTCTCAACCAATCCCCAAGGTCCATAGTAACCAACCCCTTGTCCCTTAGCAACCATCCCCGTAGCCCTTAGCAACCATCCCCATTGCTTTCAGCAACTACCCACGTGGCCCTTAGCAACCAACCTCACGACCCTTAGCAACCATCCCCGACCATTAGCAATCAGCCCGGTGGCGCTTAGCAACCATCCCCAATGCCCTTAGCAACCATCGCCATTGACTTAGCAACCAATCCCATGACATTTAGCAACCATTCCCATTGCCATTAGCAACCAATCCCAAGAGCCTTAGCAACCAATGCCAAGGCCCTTAGCAACGGTCGCCATTGCCCTCAGTAACCATCCCCAATGCTCTTAGCAACCAATCCCGTGACCTTGAGCAACTATTTCCATGGCTTTTATCAGCCGACCTCGTGCTCCGTGAGGCAACAAGGGACAGGATTTGCATCAGCTCAACAATGGCTTCCCTGTCCCACCATCGAAACAAATCAGATCGACTCCCAACCTCGAAACCACACAGTCAAATTCACTCACACGGGCTCCCCCCACTTCATTTCACTGACAGGCCCGTCTCCCCTCCCTCAGTCCCCATTCCCTCCCATCCAGACCCCCGGTGCCAGTACTGAGGGAGTGCTGCACTGTCGGAGGGTCAGTACTGAGGGAGTGCCGCACTGTCAGAGGGTCAGTACTGAGAGAGTGCTGCACTGTCAGAGGGTCAGTACTGTGGGTGTTCCGCACTGTCGGAAGGTCAGTACTGAGGGAGTGCTGCACTGTCAGAGGGTCAGTGCTGAGGGAGTGCCGCACTGTCAGAGGGTCAGTACTGAGGGAGTGCTGCACTGTCAGAGGGTCAGTACTGAGGGTTTGCTGCACTGTCAGAGGGTCAGTGCTGAGGGAGTGCTGCACTGTCGGAGGGTCAGTACTGAGGGAGTGCTGCACTGTCAGAGTGTCAGTACTGAGGGAGTGCTGCACTGTCAGAGGGTCAGTACTGAGGAAGTGCTGCACTGTCAGAGGGTCAGTACTGAGGGAGTGCTGCACTGTCAGAGTGTCAGTACTGAGGGAGTGCTGCACTGTCAGAGGGTCAGTACTGAGGAAGTGCTGCACTGTCAGAGGGTCAGTACTGAGGGAGTGCAGCACTGTCGGAGGGTCAGTACTGAGGGAGTGCTGCACTGTCGGAGGGAGATGTATGTACTCTAGGATAGGTCCTAACCACTCGATTGATCCTGCGCTCTTGATTCCACTCCTTAGCAACCATGCCCGAGGCCCTTAACAACCACCCCCGTGGCCCATAGCAACCATTTCACGACCCTTAGCAACCATCACCATGACTCTTACCAACCATCCCTGTGGCCCTTAGCAACCATCCCCTGGCCCTTAGCAACCATCCCCCGGCCCTTAGCAACCATCCCCCGGCCCTTAGCAACCATCCCCGTGGCCCTTATCAACTATCCTCCTGGCCCTTAGCAACCATCCCCTGGCCCCTAGCAACCATCCCCCGGCCCTTAGCAACCATCCTCTGGCCCTTAGCGACCATTCCCACGGCCCTTAGTGACCATCCCCCAGCCCATAGCAACCATTCCCTGGCCCTTAGCGACAATCCCCATGTCCCTTAGTGACTATCACCTTGGCCCTTAGCAACCATCCCCAGGCCCTTAGCACCCATTCCCATGGCCCTTAGAAACCATCCCCTCTCCCCTTAGCAACTATCTCTGTTGCCCTTAGCAACCAATCCCATAGCATTTAGCAACCTTCCACATTGCCCTTTTCAACCAATCCCCGAGGTCCTTAGCAACCATCCCCGTGGCCCTTAGCAACCATCCCCGGGCCCTTAGCAACCAGCCCCCGGCCCTTAGCAACCATCCCCTCGCCCTTAGCGATCATCCCCGGGCCCTTAGCAACCAGACCCGGGCCCTTAGCAAACTTTCGCATGGCCCTTAGCAACCATGCCCGGGCCTTAGCAACCATCCCCGGGCCTTATTGACTATCCCCTGGCTCTTAGCAACCGTCCCCGTGGACCTTAGCAACCATCCCCTGGACATTAGCACCCATTCCCATGGCCCTTAACAACCATCCCCTCTCCCCTTAGCAACTATTACCGTTGCCCTTAGCAACCAATCCCATAACACTTAGCAACAATTCACAGTGCCCTTCTCAACCAATCCCCAAGGTCCATAGTAACCAACCCCTTGTCCCTTAGCAACCATCCCCGTAGCCCTTAGCAACCATCCCCATTGCTTTCAGCAACTACCCACGTGGCCCTTAGCAACCAACCTCACGACCCTTAGCAACCATCCCCGACCATTAGCAATCAGCCCGGTGGCGCTTAGTAACCATCCCCAATGCCCTTAGCAACCATCGCCATTGACTTAGCAACCAATCCCATGACATTTAGCAACCATTCCCATTGCCATTAGCAACAAATCCCAAGAGCCTTAGCAACCAATGCCAAGGCCCTTAGCAACGGTCGCCATTGCCCTCAGTAACCATCGCCAATGCCCTTAGCAACCAATCCCGTGACCTTGAGCAACTATTTCCATGGCTTTTATCAGCCGACCTCGTGCTCCGTGAGGCAACAAGGGACAGGATTTGCATCAGCTCAACAATGGCTTCCCTGTCCCACCATCGAAACAAATCAGATCGACTCCCAACCTCGAAACCACACATTCAAATTCACTCACACGGGCTCCCCCCGCTTCATTTCACTGACAGGCCCGGCTCCCCTCCCTCAGTCCCCATTCCCTCCCATCCAGACCCCCGGTGCCAGTACTGAGGGAGTGCTGCACTGTCAGAGGGTCAGTACTGAGGGAGTGCTGCACTGTCAGAGGGTCAGTACTGAGAGAGTGCTGCACTGTCAGAGGGTCAGTACTGTGGGTGTTCCGCACTGTCGGAAGGTCAGTACTGAGGGAGTGCTGCACTGTCGGATGGTCAGTACTGAGGGAGTGCTGCACTGTCAGAGGGTCAGTACTGAGGGAGTGCTGCACTGTCAGAGGGTCAGTACTGAGGGAGTGCTGCACTGTCAGAGGGTCAGTACTGAGGGAGTGCTGCACTGTCAGAGGGTCAGTACTGAGGGAGCGCTGCACTGTCGGAGGGTCAGTACTGAGGGAGTGCTGCACTGTCAGAGGGTCAGGACTGAGGGAGTGCTGCACTGTCAGAGGGTCAGGACTGAGGGAGTGCTGCACTGTCAGAGGGTCAGTACTGAGGGAGTGCCGCACTGTCAGAGGGTCAGTACTGAGGGAGTGCAGCACTGTCAGAGAGTCAGTACTGAGGGAGTGCAGCACTGTCGGAGGGTCAGTACTGAGGGAGTGCAGCACTGTCAGAGAGTCAGTACTGAGGGAGTGCAGCACTGTCAGAGAGTCAGTACTGAGGGAGTGCAGCACTGTCGGAGGGTCAGTACTGAGGGAGTGCTGCACTGTCGGAGGGTCAGTACTGAGGGAGTGCTGCACTGTCGGAGGGTCAGTACTTAGGGAGCGCCGCACTGTCGGAGGGAGATGTATGTACTCTAGGATAGGTCCTAACCACTCGATTGATCCTGCGCTCTTGATTCCACTGCTTAGCAACCATGCCCGAGGCCCTTAACAACCACCCCCGTGGCCCATAGCAACCATTTCACGACCCTTAGCAACCATCACCATGACTCTTACCAACCATCCCTGTGGCCCTTAGCAACCATCCCCTGGCCCTTAGCAACCATCCCCGTGGCCCTTATCAACTATCCTCCTGGCCCTTAGCAACCATCCCCTGGCCCCTAGCAACCATCCCCCGGCCCTTAGCAACCATCCCCCGGCCCTTAGCAACCATCCCCGTGGCCCTTATCAACTATCCTCCTGGCCCTTAGCAACCATCCCCTGGCCCCTAGCAACCATCCCCCGGCCCTTAGCAACCATCCTCTGGCCCTTAGCGACCATTCCCACGGCCCTTAGTGACCATCCCCCAGCCCATAGCAACCATTCCCTGGCCCTTAGCGAAAATCCCCATGTCCCTTAGTGACTATCACCTTGGCCCTTAGCAACCATCCCCAGGCCCTTAGCACCCATTCCCATGGCCCTTAGAAACCATCCCCTCTCCCCTTAGCAACTATCTCTGTTGCCCTTAGCAACCAATCCCATAGCATTTAGCAACCATCCACATTGCCCTTTTCAACCAATCCCCGAGGTCCTTAGCAACCATCCCCGTGGCCCTTAGCAACCATCCCCGGGCCCTTAGCAACCAGCCCCCGGCCCTTAGCAACCATCCCCTCGCCCTTAGCGATCATCCCCGGGCCCTTAGCAACCAGACCCGGGCCCTTAGCAAACTTTCGCATGGCCCTTAGCAACCATGCCCGGGCCCTTAGCAACCATCCCCGGGCCTTATTGACTATCCCCTGGCTCTTAGCAACCGTCCCCGTGGACCTTAGCAACCATCCCCTGGACATTAGCACCCATTCCCATGGCCCTTAACAACCATCCCCTCTCCCCTTAGCAACTATTACCGTTGCCCTTAGCAACCAATCCCATAACACTTAGCAACAATTCACAGTGCCCTTCTCAACCAATCCCCAAGGTCCATAGTAACCAACCCCTTGTCCCTTAGCAACCATCCCCGTAGCCCTTAGCAACCATCCCCATTGCTTTCAGCAACTACCCACATGGCCCTTAGCAACCAACCTCACGACCCTTAGCAACCATCCCCGACCATTAGCAATCAGCCCGGTGGCGCTTAGCAACCATCCCCAATGCCCTTAGCAACCATCGCCATTGACTTAGCAACCAATGCCATGACATTTAGCAACCATTCCCATTGCCATTAGCAACCAATCCCAAGAGCCTTAGCAACCAATGCCAAGGCCCTTAGCAACGGTCGCCATTGCCCTCAGTAACCATCCCCAATGCTCTTAGCAACCAATCCCGTGACCTTGAGCAACTATTTCCATGGCTTTTATCAGCCGACCTCGTGCTCCGTGAGGCAACAAGGGACAGGATTTGCATCAGCTCAACAATGGCTTCCCTGTCCCACCATCGAAACAAATCAGATCGACTCCCAACCTCGGAACCACACATTCAAATTCACTCACACGGGCTCCCCCCGCTTCATTTCACTGACAGGCCCGGCTCCCCTCCCTCAGTCCCCATTCCCTCCCATCCAGACCCCCGGTGCCAGTACTGAGGGAGTGCTGCACTGTCAGAGGGTCAGTACTGAGGGAGTGCTGCACTGTCAGAGGGTCAGTACTGAGGGAGTGCTGCACTGTCAGAGGGTCAGTACTGAGGGAGTGCTGCACTGTCAGAGGGTCAGTACTGAGGGTGTGCTGCACTGTCAGAGGGTCAGTACTGAGGGAGTGCTGCACTGTCAGAGTGTCAGTACTGAGGGAGTGCTGCACTGTCAGAGGGTCAGTACTGAGGGAGCGCTGCACTGTCAGAGGGTCAGTACTGAGGGAGTGCTGCACTGTCAGAGGGTCAGTGCTGAGGGAGTGCCGCACTGTCAGAGGGTCAGTACTGAGGGAGTGCTGCACTGTCGGAGGGTCAGTACTGAGGGAGTGCTGCACTGTCAGAGGGTCAGTACTGAGGGAGTGCTGCACTGTCGGAGGGTCAGTACTGAGGGAGTGCTGCACTGTCAGAGGGTCAGTACTGAGGGAGTGCTGCCCAGTCAGAGGGTCAGTACTGAGGGAGTGCCGCACTGTCAGAGGGTCAGGACTGAGGGAGTGCTGCACTGTCAGAGGGTCAGTACTGAGGGAGTGCTGCACTGTCAGAGGGTCAGTACTGAGGGAGTGCTGCAGTGTCAGAGGGTCAGTACTGAGGGAGTGCCGCACTGTCAGAGGGTCAGTACTGAGGGAGTGCCGCACTGTCAGAGCGTCAGTACTGAGGGAGTGCAGCAATGTCAGAGGGTCAGTGCTGAGGGAGTGCTGCACTGTCAGAGGGTCAGTACTGAGGGAGTGCTGCACTGTCAGAGGGTCAGTACTGAGGGAGTGCTGCACTGTCAGAGGGTCAGTACTGAGGGATTGCTGCACTGTCGGAGGGTCAGTACTGAGGGAATGCCGCACTGTCAGAGGGTCAGTACTGAGGGAGTGCTGCACTGTCGGAGGGTCAGTACTGAGGGAGTGCTGCACTGTCGGAGGGTCAGTACTGAGGGAGTGCTGCACTGTCGGAGGGAGATGTATGTACTCTAGGATAGGTCCTAACCACTCGATTGATCCTGCGCTCTTGATTCCACTGCTTAGCAACCATGCCCGAGGCCCTTAACAACCACCCCCGTGGCCCATAGCAACCATTTCACGACCCTTAGCAACCATCACCATGACTCTTACCAACCATCCCTGTGGCCCTTAGCAACCATCCCCTGGCCCTTAGCAACCATCCCCCGGCCCTTAGCAACCATCCCCCGGCCCTTAGCAACCATCCCCGTGGCCCTTATCAACTATCCTCCTGGCCCTTAGCAACCATCCCCTGGCCCCTAGCAATCATCCCCCGGCCCTTAGCAACCATCCTCTGGCCCTTAGCGACCATTCCCACGGCCCTTAGTGACCATCCCCCAGCCCATAGCAACCATTCCCTGGCCCTTAGCGACAATCCCCATGTCCCTTAGTGACTATCACCTTGGCCCTTAGCAACCATCCCCAGGCCCTTAGCACCCATTCCCATGGCCCTTAGAAACCATCCCCTCTCCCCTTAGCAACTATCTCTGTTGCCCTTAGCAACCAATCCCATAGCATTTAGCAACCATCCACATTGCCCTTTTCAACCAATCCCCGAGGTCCTTAGCAACCATCCCCGTGGCCCTTAGCAACCATCCCCGGGCCCTTAGCAACCAGCCCCCGGCCCTTAGCAACCATCCCCTCGCCCTTAGCGATCATCCCCGGGCCCTTAGCAACCAGACCCGGGCCCTTAGCAAACTTTCGCATGGCCCTTAGCAACCATCCCCGGGCCTTATTGACTATCCCCTGGCTCTTAGCAACCGTCCCCGTGGACCTTAGCAACCATCCCCTGGACATTAGCACCCATTCCCATGGCCCTTAACAACCATCCCCTCTCCCCTTAGCAACTATTACCGTTGCCCTTAGCAACAAATCCCATAACACTTAGCAACCATCCACAGTGCCCTTCTCAACCAATCCCCAAGGTCCATAGTAACCAACCCCTTGTCCCTTAGCAACCATCCCCGTAGCCCTTAGCAACCATCCCCATTGCTTTCAGCAACTACCCACGTGGCCCTTAGCAACCAACCTCACGACCCTTAGCAACCATCCCCGACCATTAGCAATCAGCCCGGTGGCGCTTAGTAACCATCCCCAATGCCCTTAGCAACCATCGCCATTGACTTAGCAACCAATCCCATGACCTTTAGCAACCATTCCCATTGCCATTAGCAACCAATCCCAAGAGCCTTAGCAACCAATGCCAAGGCCCTTAGCAACGGTCGCCATTGCCCTCAGTAACCATCCCCAATGCCCTTAGCAACCAATCCCGTGACTTGAGCAACTATTTCCATGGCTTTTATCAGCCGACCTCGTGCTCCGTGAGGCAACAAGGGACAGGATTTGCATCAGCTCAACAATGGCTTCCCTGTCCCACCATCGAAACAAATCAGATCGACTCCCAACCTCGAAACCACACATTCAAATTCACTCACACGGGCTCCCCCCGCTTCATTTCACTGACAGGCCCGGCTCCCCTCCCTCAGTCCCCATTCCCTCCCATCCAGGCCCCCGGTGCCAGTACTGAGGGAGTGCTGCACTGTCAGAGGGTCAGTACTGAGGGAGTGCTGCACTGTCAGAGGGTCAGTACTGAGGGAGAGCTGCACTGTCAGAGGGTCAGTACTGAGGGAGTGCCGCACTGTCAGAGGGTCAGTACTGAGGGAGTGCTGCACTGTCAGAGGGTCAGTACTGAGGGAGTGCTGCACTGTCAGAGGGTCAGTACTGAGGGAGTGCTGCACTGTCGGAGGGTCAGTACTGAGGGAGTGCTGCACTGTCAGAGGGTCAGTACTGAGGGAGTGCTGCACTGTCACAGGGTCAGTACTGAGGGAGTGCTGCACTGTCAGAGGGTCAGTACTGAGGGAGTGCCGCACTGTCAGAGGGTCTGTACTGAGTGAGTGCTGCACTGTCAGAGGGTCAGTACTGAGGGAGTGCTGCTCTGTCGTAGGGACAGTACTGAGGGAGTGCTGCACTGTCAGAGGGTCAGTACTGAGGGAGTGCTGCACTGTCAGAGTGTCAGTACTGAGGGAGTGCCGCACTGTCGGAGGGTCAGTACTGAGGGAGTGCCGCACTGTCAGAGGGTCAGTACTGAGGGAGTGCTGCACTGTCAGAGGGTCAGTACTGAGGGAGTGCTGCACTGTCTGAGGGTCAGTACTGAGGGAGTGCTGCACTGTCAGAGGGTCAGTACTGAGGGAGTGCTTCACTGTCAGAGGGTCAGTACTGAGGGAGTGCTGCACTGTCAGAGGGTCAGTGCTGAGGGAGTGCTGCTCTGTCGGAGGGTCAGTACTGAGGGAGTGCTGCACTGTCAGAGGGTCAGTACTGAGGGAGTGCTGCACTGTCAGAGGGTCAGTGCTGAGGGAGTGCTGCTCTGTCGTAGGGACAGTACTGAGGGAGTGCTGCACTGTCGGAGGGAGATGTATGTACTCTAGGATAGGTCCTAACCACTCGATTGATCCTGCGCTCTTGATTCCACTCCTTAGCAACCATGCCCGAGTCCCTTAACAACCACCCCGTGGCCCATAGCAACCATTTCACAGCCCTTAGCAACATCACCATGACCCTTAGCAACCATCGCCATGACTCTTACCAACCATCCCTGTGGCCTTTAGCGACCATTCCCTTGGCCCTTAGCAACCATCCTCCGGCCCTTAGCAACCATCCTCCGGCCCTTAGCGACCATTCCCACGGCCCTTAGTGACCATCCCCCAGCCCTTAGCAACCATCCTCCGGCCCTTAGCGACCATTCCCACAGCCCTTAGTGACCATCCCCCAGCCCATAGCAACCATTCCTTGGCCCTTAGCGACCATCCCCTGGCCCTTAGCAACCATCCTCTGGCCCTTAGCCACCATCTCCGTGGCCCATAGCAACCATCCCCCGGCCCTTAGCAACCATCCGCATGGCTCTTAGCAACCATCACCAGGCCCTTAGCAACCATTCCTATGGCCCTTCGAAACTATCCCCTCTCCCCTTAGCAACTGTCTCTGTTGCCCTTAGCAACCAATCCCATAGCATTTAGAAACCATCCACATTGCCCTTTTCCATCAATCCCCGAGGGCCTTAGCAACCATCCCCGTGGCGCTTAGCAACCATCCCCGGGCCCTTAGCAACCATCCCCCGGCCCTTAGCAACCATCCCCGGGCCTTATTGACTATCCCCTGGCTCTTAGCAACCATCCCCTGGACATTAGCACCCATTCCCATGGCCCTTAACAACCATCCCCTCTCCCCTTAGCAACTATTACCGTTGCCCTTAGCAACCAATCCCATAACACTTAGCAACCATCCACAGTGCCCTTCTCAACCAATCCCCAAGGTCCATAGTAACCAACCCCTTGTCCCTTAGCAACCATCCCCGTAGCCCTTAGCAACCATCCCCATTGCTTTCAGCAACTACCCACGTGGCCCTTAGCAACCAACCTCACGACCCTTAGCAACCATCCCCGACCATTAGCAATCAGCCCGGTGGCGCTTAGTAACCATCCCCAATGCCCTTAGCAACCATCGCCATTGACTTAGCAACCAATCCCATGGCCTTTAGCAACCATTCCCATTGCCATTAGCAACCAATCCCAAGAGCCTTAGCAACCAATGCCAAGGCCCTTAGCAACGGTCGCCATTGCCCTCAGTAACCATCCCCAATGCCCTTAGCAACCAATCCCGTGACCTTGAGCAACTATTTCCATGGCTTTTATCAGCCGACCTCGTGCTCCGTGAGGCAACAAGGGACAGGATTTGCATCAGCTCAACAATGGCTTCCCTGTCCCACCATCGACACAAATCAGATCGACTCCCAACCTCGAAACCACACATTCAAATTCACTCACACGGGCTCCCCCCGCTTCATTTCACTGACAGGCCCGGCTCCCCTCCCTCAGTCCCCATTCCCTCCCATCCAGACCCCCGGTGCCAGTACTGAGGGAGTGCTGCACTGTCAGAGGGTCAGTACTGAGGGAGTGCTGCACTGTCAGAGGGTCAGTGCTGAGGGAGTGCTGCACTGTCAGAGGGTCAGTACTGAGGGAGTGCTGCACTGTCAGAGGGTCAGTGCTGAGGGAGTGCTGCACTGTCAGAGGGTCAGTGCTGAGGGAGTGCCGCACTGTCAGAGGGTCAGTGCTGAGGGAGTGCCGCACTGTCAGAGGGTCAGTGCTGAGGGAGTGCTGCACTGTCGGAGGGTCAGTACTGAGGGAGTGCTGCACTGTGAGATGGTCAGTACTGAGGGAGTGCCGCACTGTCAGAGGGTCAGTACTGAGGGAGTGCTGCACTGTCAGAGGGTCTGTACTGAGTGAGTGCTGCACTGTCAGAGGGTCAGTGCTGAGGGAGTGCTGCACTGTCAGAGGGTCAGCAATGAGGGAGTGCTGCACTGTCAGAGGGTCAGTACTGAGGGAGTGCTGCACTGTGAGATGGTCAGTAGTGAGGGAGTGCTGCACTATCAGAGGGTCAGTAGTGAGGGAGTGCTGCACTGTCAGAGGGTCAGTACTGAGGGAGTGCTGCACTGTCAGAGGGTCAGTACTGAGGGAGTGCTGCACTGTCAGAGGGTCAGTACTGAGGGAGTGCTGCACTGTGAGATGGTCAGTACTGAGGGAGTGCTGCACTATCAGAGGGTCAGTAGTGAGGGAGTGCTGCACTGTCAGAGGGTCAGTACTGAGGGAGTGCTGCACTGTGAGATGGTCAGTACTGAGGGAGTGCTGCACTATCAGAGGGTCAGTAGTGAGGGAGTGCTGCACTGTCAGAGGGTCAGTACTGAGGGAGTGCCGCACTGTCGGAGGGTCAGTAGTGAGGGAGTGCTGCACTGTCAGAGGGTCAGTACTGAGGGAGTGCTGCACTGTCATAGGGTCAGTGCTGAGGGAGTGCTGCACTGTCAGAGGGTCAGTACTGAGGGAGTGCAGCACTGTCGGAGGGAGATGTATGTACTCTAGGATAGGTCCTAACCACTCGATTGATCCTGCGCTCTTGATTCCACTCCTTAGCAACCATGCCCAGGGCCCTTAACAACCACCCCCGTGGCCCATAGCAACCATTTCACGACCCTTAGCAACCATCACCATGACTCTTACCAACCATCCCTGTGGCCCTTAGCAACCATCCCCTGGCCCTTAGCAACCATCCCCCGGCCCTTAGCAACCAACCCCCGGCCCTTAGCAACCATCCCCGTGGCCCTTATCAACTATCCTCCTGGCCCTTAGCGACCATCCCCTGGCCCCTAGCAACCATCCCCCGGCCCTTAGCAACCATCCTCTGGCCCTTAGCGACCATTCCCACGGCCCTTAGTGACCATCCCCCAGCCCATAGCAACCATTCCCTGGCCCTTAGCGACAATCCCCATGTCCCTTAGTGACTATCACCTTGGCCCTTAGCAACCATCCCCAGGCCCTTAGCACCCATTCCCATGGCCCTTAGAAACCATCCCCTCTCCCCTTAGCAACTATCTCTGTTGCCCTTAGCAACCAATCCCATAGCATTTAGCAACCATCCACATTGCCCTTTTCAACCAATCCCCGAGGTCCTTAGCAACCATCCCCATGGCCCTTAGCAACCATCCCCGGGCCCTTAGCAACCAGCCCCCGGCCCTTAGCAACCATCCCCTCGCCCTTAGCGATCATCCCCGGGCCCTTAGCAACCAGACCCGGGCCCTTAGCAAACTTTCGCATGGCCCTTAGCAACCATGCCCGGGCCCTTAGCAACCATCCCCGGGCCTTATTGACTATCCCCTGGCTCTTAGCAACCGTCCCCGTGGACATTAGCAACCATCCCCTGGACATTAGCACCCATTCCCATGGCCCTTAACAACCATCCCCTCTCCCCTTAGCAACTATTACCGTTGCCCTTAGCAACCAATCCCATAACACTTAGCAACAATTCACAGTGCCCTTCTCAACCAATCCCCAAGGTCCATAGTAACCAACCCCTTGTCCCTTAGCAACCATCCCCGTAGCCCTTAGCAACCATCCCCATTGCTTTCAGCAACTACCCACATGGCCCTTAGCAACCAACCTCACAACCCTTAGCAACCATCCCCGACCATTAGCAATCAGCCCGGTGGCGCTTAGCAACCATCCCCAATGCCCTTAGCAACCATCGCCATTGACTTAGCAACCAATCCCATGACCTTTAGCAACCATTCCCATTGCCATTAGCAACCAATCCCAAGAGCCTTAGCAACCAATGCCAAGGCCCTTAGCAACGGTCGCCATTGCCCTCAGTAACCATCCCCAATGCCCTTAGCAACCATCGCCATTGACTTAGCAACCAATCCCATGACATTTAGCAACCATTCCCATTGCCATTAGCAACCAATCCCAAGAGCCTTAGCAACCAATGCCAAGGCCCTTAGCAACGGTCGCCATTGCCCTCAGTAACCATCGCCAATGCCCTTAGCAACCAATCCCGTGACCTTGAGCAACTATTTCCATGGCTTTTATCAGCCGACCTCGTGCTCCGTGAGGCAACAAGGGACAGGATTTGCATCAGCTCAACAATGGCTTCCCTGTCCCACCATCGACACAAATCAGATCGACTCCCAACCTCGAAACCACACATTCAAATTCACTCACACGGGCTCCCCCCGCTTCATTTCACTGACAGGCCCGTCTCCCCTCCCTCAGTCCCCATTCCCTCCCATCCAGACCCCCGGTGCCAGTACTGAGGGAGTGCTGCACTGTCAGAGGGTCAGTACTGAGGGAGTGCCGCACTGTCGGAGGGTCAGTACTGAGGGAGTGCTGAACTGTCGGAGGGTCAGTACTGAGGGAGTGCTGCACTGTCGGAGGGAGATGTATGTACTCTAGGATAGGTCCTAACCACTCGATTGATCCTGCGCTCTTGATTCCACTGCTTAGCAACCATGCCCGAGGCCCTTAACAACCACCCCCCGTGGCCCATAGCAACCATTTCACGACCCTTAGCAACCATCACCATGACTCTTACCAACCATCCCTGTGGCCCTTAGCAACCATCCCCTGGCCCTTAGCAACCATCCCCCGGCCCTTAGCAACCATCCCCCGGCCCTTAGCAACCATCCCCGTGGCCCTTATCAACTATCCTCCTGGCCCTTAGCAACCATCCCCTGGCCCCTAGCAACCATCCCCCGGCCCTTAGCAACCATCCTCTGGCCCTTAGCGACCATTCCCACGGCCCTTAGTGACCATCCCCCAGCCCATAGCAACCATTCCCTGGCCCTTAGCGACAATCCCCATGTCCCTTAGTGACTATCACCTTGGCCCTTAGCAACCATCCCCAGGCCCTTAGCACCCATTCCCATGGCCCTTAGAAACCATCCCCTCTCCCCTTAGCAACTATCTCTGTTGCCCTTAGCAACCAATCCCATAGCATTTAGCAACCATCCACATTGCCCTTTTCAACCAATCCCCGAGGTCCTTAGCAACCATCCCCGTGGCCCTTAGCAACCATCCCCGGGCCCTTAGCAACCAGCCCCCGGCCCTTAGCAACCATCCCCTCGCCCTTAGCGATCATCCCCGGGCCCTTAGCAACCAGACCCGGGCCCTTAGCAAACTTTCGCATGGCCCTTAGCAACCATCCCCGGGCCTTATTGACTATCCCCTGGCTCTTAGCAACCGTCCCCGTGGACCTTAGCAACCATCCCCTGGACATTAGCACCCATTCCCATGGCCCTTAACAACCATCCCCTCTCCCCTTAGCAACTATTACCGTTGCCCTTAGCAACAAATCCCATAACACTTAGCAACCATCCACAGTGCCCTTCTCAACCAATCCCCAAGGTCCATAGTAACCAACCCCTTGTCCCTTAGCAACCATCCCCGTAGCCCTTAGCAACCATCCCCATTGCTTTCAGCAACTACCCACGTGGCCCTTAGCAACCAACCTCACGACCCTTAGCAACCATCCCCGACCATTAGCAATCAGCCCGGTGGCGCTTAGCAACCATCCCCAATGCCCTTAGCAACCATCGCCATTGACTTAGCAACCAATCCCATGACATTTAGCAACCATTCCCATTGCCATTAGCAACCAATCCCAAGAGCCTTAGCAACCAATGCCAAGGCCCTTAGCAACGGTCGCCATTGCCCTCAGTAACCATCCCCAATGCCCTTAGCAACCAATCCCGTGACCTTGAGCAACTATTTCCATGGCTTTTATCAGCCGACCTCGTGCTCCGTGAGGCAACAAGGGACAGGATTTGCATCAGCTCAACAATGGCTTCCCTGTCCCACCATCGAAACAAATCAGATCGACTCCCAACCTCGAAACCACACATTCAAATTCACTCACACGGGCTCCCCCCGCTTCATTTCACTGACAGGCCCGGCTCCCCTCCCTCAGTCCCCATTCCCTCCCATCCAGACCCCCGGTGCCAGTACTGAGGGAGTGCTGCACTGTCAGAGGGTCAGTACTGAGGGAGTGCTGCACTGTTGGAGGGTCAGTACTGAGGGTGTGCTGCACTGTCAGAGGGTCAGTACTGAGGGAGTGCTGCACCGTTGGAGGGTCAGTACTGATTGAGTGCTGCACTGTCAGGGGGTCAGTACTGAGGGAGTGCTGCACTGTGAGAGAGTCAGTACTGAGGGAGTGCTGCACTGTCAGTGGGTCAGTACTGAGGGAGTGCCGCACTGTCAGAGGGTCAGTACTGAGGGAGTGCGGCACTGTCAGAGGGTCAGTACTGAGGGAGTGCTGCACTGTCGGAGGGTCAGTACTGAGGGAGTGCTGCACTGTCAGAGTGTCAGTACTGAGGGAGTGCTGCACTGTCAGAGGATCAGTACTGAGGGAGTGCCGCACTGTCAGAGTGTCAGTACTGAGGGAGTTCTGCACTGTCAGAGGGTCAGTACTGAGGGAGTGCCGCACTGTCAGAGGGTCAGTACTGAGGGAGTGCTGCACTGTCAGAGGGTCAGTACTGAGGGAGCGCTGCACTGTCAGGGGGTCAGTACTGAGGGAGTGCTGCACTGTCAGGGGGTCAGTACTGAGGGAGTGCTGCACTGTCAGGGGGTCAGTACTGAGGGAGTGCTGCACTGTCAGAGGGTCAGTACTGAGGGAGCGCTGCACTGTCAGAGGGTCAGTACTGAGGGAGTGCAGCACTGACAGAGGGTCAGTACTGAGGGAGTGCTGCACTGTCGGAGCGTCAGTACTGAGGGAGTGCCGCACTGTCAGAGGGTCAGTACTGAGGGAGTGCTGCACTGTCACAGGGTCAGTAATGAGGGAGTGCTGCACTGTCACAGGGTCAGTACTGAGGGAGTGCTGCACTGTCAGAGGGTCAGTACTGAGGGAGTGCTGCACTGTCAGAGGGTCAGTGCTGAGGGAGTGCTGCCCTGTCACAGGGTCAGTGCTGAGGGAGTGCTGCACTGTCAGAGGGTCAGTATTGAGGGAGTGCCGCACTGTCAGAGGGTCAGTACTGAGGGAGTGCTGCACTGTCAGAGGGTCAGTATTGAGGGAGTGCCGCACTGTCAGAGGGTCAGTACTGAGGGAGTGCCGCACTGTCAGAGGGTCAGTACTGAGGGAGTGCTGCACTGTCAGAGTGTCAGTACTGAGGGAGTGCTGTACTGTCAGAGGGTCAGTACTGAGGGAGTGCTGCACTGTCTGAGGGTCAGGACTGAGGGAGTGCTGCACTGTCAGAGGGTCAGTACTGAGGGAGTGCTGCACTGTCTGAGGGTCAGGACTGAGGGAGCGCTGCACTGTCAGAGGGAGAAGTATGTACTCTAGGATAAGTCCTATCCACTCGATTGACCCTGTCTCCCCCACACTCTCAGACAGTGCGTTCCAGACCCTAACCACTCGATTGACCCTGTCTCCCCCACACTCTCAGACAGTGCGTTCCAGACCCTAACCACTCGATTGACCCTGTCTCCCCCACACTCTCAGACAGTGCGTTCCAGACCCTAACCACTCGATTGACCCTGTCTCCCCCACACTCTCAGACAGTGCGTTCCAGATCCTAACCACTCGATTGACCCTGTCTCCCCCACACTCTCAGACAGTGCGTTCCAGATCCTAACCACTCGATTGACCCTGTCTCCCCCACACTCTCAGACAGTGCGTTCCAGACCCTAACCACTCGATTGACCCTGTCTCCCCCACACTCTCAGACAGTGCGTTCCAGACCCTAACCACTCGATTGACCCTGTCTCCCCCACACTCTCAGACAGTGCGTTCCAGACCCTAACCACTCGATTGACCCCGTCTCCCCCACACTCTCAGACGGTGCGAACTGGGGGGTCTGATTCCTGAACTTCGAGTTGCCTCTCAAAGATAACACCTCGGAAAAATAGGTTCTGACAATTGCTTTGGGCTTTCGTCTTGGATATTTGAGTCACTCAGCTTTTGCGAGCAGCTTCGGTGGTAACAGGGGGCGTGTCAGTTTTCTGACCCTGTGGGCAGATGCAAAATCACATATCAAAGGGCACTGTCGAGCAGCAGAGGTGAGAGGCTGTTTGCTCTCCCCAGCTCTTTCCATGGGTCTGTGAGTTGGGCAATTAACGAGAGCTTGTGGTGAACAGGTCGACTTAGCGGTCCCGCCAACATGTGCCGTTCTTTCACTCTCACCCTGGTCTGCCTCTGTCTTGTGGATGCTGGTAAGTGCCCAGTTTACAGTAACCTCGCTCTGTTACAACCACACGCACGGGAAATCCAAATACCCCGACTCTCCGGACCGTGACACTCCCTCCCCACCCACACCCCCCTCCCCAACACCTGCGTCCTCAAGAGACTTGACTGTAAACCTTCAATGTTCCCCGTTTATCAAACCCGCTCTACCTCGCCGACTCAGGGGTTCCTGCTCCCGATCACTGTCCATTGATCCCTGGGTTAGAGAGAGAGAGAGAGAGGGTAAATCAGCCAGGGTTCCTGCTCCTGATCACTGTCCAGTGATCCCTGGGTTAGAGACCGAGGGGAAATCAGCCAGGGGCTCCTGCTCCTATGACTGTTCATTAACCAAGGTGTGACAAAAAAATGTAAATCAGTTTGGGATTGATACTGGGCTGTGGGGAGAGAGCGGGACAGTGGGATTAGTTTGGGGATTGATGCTGGGCTAAGGGAAGAGAGCGGGACAGTGGGATTAGTTTGGGGATTGATACTGGGCTGTGGGGAGAGAGCGGGACAGTGGGATTAGTTTGGGGATTGATGCTGGGCTAAGGGAAGAGAGCGGGACAGTGGGATTAGTTTGGGGGGTTGATGCTGGGCTAAGGGAAGAGAGCGGGACAGTGGGATTAGTTTGGGGATTGATGCTGGGCTAAGGGAAGAGAGCGGGGCAGTGGGATTAGTTTGGGGGTTGATACTGGGCTAAGGGAAGAGAGCGGGGCAGTGGGATTAGTTTGGGGATTGATGCTGGGCTAAGGGAAGAGAGCGGGGCAGTGTGATTAGTTTGGGGGTTGATACTGGGCTATAGAGAGAGCGGGACAGTGGGATTAGTTTGGGGGTTGATACTGGGCTATAGAGAGAGCGGGACAGTGGGATTAGTTTGGGGGTTGATACTGGGCTATAGAGAGAGCGGGGCAGTGGGATTAGTTTGGGGATTGATACTGGGCTGTGGGAGAGAGCGGGACAGTGGGATTAGTTTGGGGATTGATACTGGGCTATGGGGAGAGAGCAGGGCAGTGGGATTAGTTTGGGGATTGATACTGGGCTATGGGGAGATAGCGGGGCAGTGGGATTAGTTTGGGGATTGATACTGGGCTATAGAGAGAGCGGGACAGTGGGATTAGTTTGGGGATTGATACTGGGCTATGGGGAGTGAGCGAGGCAGTGGGTTGAGTTTGGGGATTGATACTGGGCTATGGGGAGAGAGCTGGGCAGTGGGTTGAGTTTGGGGATTGATACTGGGCTATGGGGAGAGAGCTGGGCAGTGGGTTGAGTTTGGGGATTGATGCTGGGCTATGGGGAGTGAGTGGGGCAGTGGGATTAGTTTGGGGATTGATACTGGGCTATGGGGAGATAGCGGGGCAGTGGGATTAGTTTGGGGGTTGATACTGGGCTATAGAGAGAGCGGGGCAGTGGGATTAGTTTGGGGATTGATACTGGGCTATGTGGAGAGAGCGGGGCAGTGGGTTGAGTTTGGGGATTGATACTGGGCTATGGGGAGAGAGCTGGGCAGTGGGTTGAGTTTGGGGATTGATACTGGGCTATGGGGAGAGAGCTGGGCAGTGGGTTGAGTTTGGGGATTGATACTGGGCTATGGGGAGAGAGCGGGGCAGTGGGTTGAGTTTGGGGATTGATACTGGGCTATGGGGAGAGAGCTGGGCAGTGGGTTGAGTTTGGGGATTGATACTGGGCTATGGGGAGAGAGCGGGGCTGTGGGATTGTCCGGTCCAAGGTGACGGGTTCCCTGTCTTTGCTGTGTTGCAGGATGGGGTGAAGTGGCTCTGAGAGGGGGAATCGAGCGTTGCAGCGGGCGAGTGGAAATCCTTCACTCCTCGCGATGGGGGACCGTCTGCGGCCGGCATTGGGACCTCCACGATGCTGACGTGGTGTGCCGGGCAGGTGAGGTGCGGCTGGGCGCTCCGGACCGCCCCGGCGGGTCCTTCCCCGGGGGCGGGCAGCGGCCCGATCTGGCTCTCGGACGTCCGGTGCGATGGGACGGAGCCCGAGCTGGAGCGCTGCGCCCACTCACCCTGGGGGCGTTCACTCCTGCGAGCACCAGGAGGACACGGCGGTGGAGTGCTCAGGTAACGCAACGGCGCCGCCGGCGAGCCTGGGAGCTGCGGGGCTGGTGGCGAGCGTCAGGTCCCCCACCCTTCCGCTTGCCCTCCGACGCGTCTGGGGGGTGTATGTGGTGTGTGTGTGTGTGTGTGTGTGTGTACGTGGTGTGTGCCGGCGGCGGCTGGGGAGAGACCGAGTGCGTGCGGGTGAGGGGTGAGCAGGAGGGAGAATCGGAAAGCTTCAGTGAAGCTTTAGCAGGCTCGTTCCCGAGATGCGCAGCCTGTTTTATGAGGGAAGTTCGGGCAGGTTCGGCTCGTATCCGCTGGAGTTTAGAAGAGTGGGAGGCGACTTGATTGAAGCCGTTCAGATCGTGAGGAGCCTCGGACAGGGTGGGTGCGGTGAGGATGTTTCCCCCTTGTGGGAGAATCTAGAACGTGGAAGGGGGGGGGGGGTCCACTGTTTAAGAGAACGGGGGTCACTCACTCAGGACAGAGATGAGGGGAAATTTCTTCTCTCCGAGGGTGGTGAGTCTTTGGAACTCTCTCCCTCAACAGGAAGTGGAAGCAGAGTCTTTGAATAGCTTTAAGGCCGAGGTGGATAGATTCTTGGTAAGCGAGGTGTTGATTGGGTTATCGGGGGGTAGCGGGGGGGTGAAAGGCGTGTTTGAGGTGACTATCAGATCGGCCATGAGCTGATTGACTGGTGGAGCAGGCCAGAGGGCGTCCAAATGGCCTTCCCCTCCCCCCCTTTTTGTGCGTTTGTGTGTGTGTGTTATGCTCTGGTGCATGCGGGTTGTCCGCTTTGCCCACATGTCCACCTTCTTGCGCATGGGCGGGCGAGAGGCAGGGTGGAGAGGGCAAGAGCTCCTTCTGGAAGGCAAGAGGGAGAGCGTGAGAGGCAGAGCGCAAGAGGGACAGCGCGAGAGGGAACACGCGGGAGGGAGAGCGCGAGAGAGAGCACGCAGGAGGGAGAGCGCGAGAGGGAGAGCGCAAGCGGGAGGGAGCACAGGGGAGGGAGAGCGCGAGAGAGGGAGAGTGCAAGCGGGAGTGTGCAGGACAGAGAGCGCGAGAAAGAGAGCGCAAGAGGGAGCACGCGGCAGGGAGAGCGTGAGAGGGAGAGCGGCCGAGAGGGAGAACGCGGGAGGGAGAGTGCAAGCGGGAGTGTGCGGGAGGGAGAGAGCGGGAGGAAGCATGCTGGAGGGAGAGCGTGAGAGGGAGAGCGCGGGAGGGAGAATGCGGGAGGGGAGAGCGTGAGAGGGAGAGCGCGGGAGGGAGAGTGCAAGCGGGAGTGTGCAGGACAGAGAGCGTGAGAGAGAGAGCGCAAGAGGGAGCACGCGGCAGGGAGAGCGTGAGAGGGAGAGCGCAAGCGGGAGGGACCGCGGGGGAGGGAGAGCGCTAGAGGAAGAGCGCGGGAGGGAGAGTGAAAGCGGGAGTGCGCGGGAGGGCGAGCATGAGAGGGAGCTCGGCGGGAGGGAGAGCACGAGAGGGAGCGCGCGGGAGGGAGAGCAGCACGAGAGGGAGCACACAGGAGGGAGAGCGTGAGAGGGAGTGCACGGGAGGGAGAGCACGTGCGGGAGTGCATGGCAGAGAGTGCGGGGGAGGGAGAGCACGAGAGGGAGCACGAGGGAGAGGAGAGCGCGAGAGGGAGCGTGTGGGAGGGAGTGGACAGGAGGGAGCGCGGTAGGGAAAGCGTGAGATAGAGCGCGTGCCTGGCGACTGATGCAGTTGGTGAAAGTGGATTTACTTTCTTAAAAACAACTGTCATAACCTATAATTTTTAGTGGTATGTTTGAGATGCCAACTCTAAATTCAAGAATCAGAGCCCCAGTTCTCCAGGTTTTGACATTAAACTAAATGAAAGCAAATTATTAATTTGCACAGGTTAAAATATATATACACAAGGCTACAAGTGACTCCTGTCCATAAGACCATAAGACACAGGAGCAGAAATGAGGGCCATTCGGCCCATCGAGTCTGCTCCGCCATTCACTCATGTCTGATCGGTTTCTCAACCCCATTCTCCCGCCTTCTCCCCGTAACCTTTGATCCCCTTACCAATCAAGAACCTATCTATCTCGGTCTTAAATACACTCAATGACCTGGCCTCCACAGCCTTCTGTGGCAATGAATTCCATAGATTCACCACTCTCTGGCTAAAGAAGTTTCTCCTCATCTCTGTTCTAAAAGGTCTTCCCTTTACTCTGAGGCTGTGCCCTCGGGTCCGAGTCTCTCCTACTAATGGAAACATCTTCCCCATGTCCACTCTATCCAGGCCTTTCAGTATTCTGTAAGTTTCAATCAGATCCCCCCTCATCCTTCTAAACTCCATTGAGTATAGACCCAGAGTCCTCAAACGTTCCTCATATGTTAAGCCTTTCATTCCTGGGATCGTTCTCGTGAACCTCCTCTGGACCCTCTCCAGGGCCAGAACATCCTTCCTGAGATGCGGGGCCCAAAATTGCTCGCAATATTCTAAATGTGGTCTGTCATAACTTATAACAAATTCCCAAAGTCAGCTCCATTCAGGGCAACAGCAACCCACAGACTGAACCGGACACCAGGCAAAGCAATTTCCCCTGACGCATTCAAAATGAGGTTCTTTTCACTTTGGTTCCTGTGGAGGCAGATGGAGGCTTACAGCTGCCCTTTGATATCTCATGATGGGCCTTTGCCTCTGCCCTTGCACCACCTGAGAACTGCTGAAGTTACACCGGCCGCCACCAGTTGGATTCGAATTCTCATTGTCTCACCGGCCTTTCCTTTTGTAGCACCAGTTTTATGGGTAATATAAACATTCGGCTTGGTCTCTGCTAGCTAGGCTTAAGATTTCACCCCACTCTTGATGGTTTTTGCAATAAATGCAAATGCACATGCTATCTCCCTTTCACATCAAATGTAGTGCCCATCAAAGCACCCAGACTAGCCGGCTTTAACACAAGTAAGACATACGTGTGGACTGACCTCTATATTTAAAGAAAAATATTTGCCAAAAGAGATAGCGTGCTTGAGAGAGAGAGCACATGTGGGCGTGAGAGAGAGTGTGTGTGTGTGTGTGTGTGTGCTCGAGAGTAGGTGTGTATGAGTGTGCGTGTATGTGCGCACACCCGTGTGTGTGTGTCGGTGCAACATTGGAGAGCAGAGGCCGAGAGGCGTGATAGGCTCGGAGTATAGAGTTCTGGATTTACACTGCGGTGATGGGGTGGGAGGGTGTGGTGGTGTGGAGGGTGTGGAGGGCGCGGGGTAATGACTGTGTGTGGCTTCCCTCTTCCAGGTCCCGTGCTGCGAGGGGGCCCCGACACCTGCTCGGGGAGGGTAGAGCTGCTGGAGGGCGGCTTGTGGCACAGGGCGTGCGGCCAGGACTGGGACCTCGGCGACTCCTCGGTGCTCTGCCGGCAGCTGCGGTGCGGGGCCGCTGTGTCGGCAGGGGCCAGCTTCTCCCCGGGGCCGGGGTCCGGCTCGGTCGGGTGGGCCCGGGTGATGTGCAACGGGCTGGAGGAGGACCCTCGGCGAGTGCTGGACGCAGCTTCGGGTCGGCTGCTTCCCAGCTTTGGACGCGGGAGTCACTTGCTCAGGTGAGCGTCTTCCCTGGTTGGCGCCCGCTGGGGGTTGGAGGGGTGGGGGGAGAGGAGGGCAGGGTTTGGGGGGGGGCTGGGAGAAGCGGCTGAACGGGCCTCCCTCTTGTTCCTGCCCATCAGGCGCTAAGTAGGCCTCCTCCTGTTCACGCGGCAACCGGGGGGGGGGGCGGGGCGGTGGGGGGGTGGGGTGGACTCCCGTTCGATCGGCAGCCCCTTGGTGTTGAGCACATCCCCAAAACCCGCGTCCAGGAAGGTCAGTTCAACGGCAAACGTTACGATGCCAATCGGTTTCCCTTCGCCTGCTCTAATTGTTGGCCTCAGGACCCCCACTCATTATCTCAATCAGGTTGCCCCCCCCCCCCCAGTCTTCCCTGCTTCAACGAGAACAACCCAAGTCCACCCGCCCTCTCTTCATAGCTCAAACGTTTCATCCAGGCCCAACACCCTGGGGTACGGAGAGAGAGAGAGAGAGAGAGAGAGCGGGAGCGCGTAGCGCAGATAAAGGATCGGCCGTGATTGTATCGAGAGACGGAGGCAGGCTCGAAGGGGCCGAATGGCCTCTCCTGCTATCCCCATCCCCCCCCAATTTCCTACAGAAGTCTGGTGCACTGTCTAACAGGGAGATGAGGGAGGGGTTCAGAGAGAAGAGGGGAGGGGGTGTGGGTGTGTGGGGAGGGGGAAGTGTCAGTCATCTTGCAAACGCAAGTGCCCGAGCACTCGATTCCAGCCACAGAGTGAAACCCCCCCTGGGGGATGGTCGAACGAGGAGAGGTCACAGTCTCAGGACACGGGGTTGACCATTTCAGATTGAGTTGAGGAGAGACTGCTTCACTCAGACGGTGGTGGGACCCATGGAATTCTCAACTGCAGAGAGAGAGAGCAGGAAGGTGGGTCTCGAAATGGCACCCGGTGTCCCTCGGGCTGGCATGGACAAGACAGGCTGAATGGCCTCCTTCTGTGCTGGAATTTTTCCATGGCTCTAGGTTTTCTGGAGGCCAAGCCAGCGAACATATCAAGGAAAAGAAACAGCTCGGTTTCTAGACTCGAAAGGCTTCACCGAATCACACACAGAGTGCAGAAGAGGCCCTTCGGCCCATCGAGTCTGCGCCGACACTGTGAGAAACACCTGACCTACCTCCCTATCCCATTGACCAGCACTTGGCCCCATAGCCTTGATGTTTATGAGGTGCCAAGCGCTCATCCAGGTGCTTTTTTAAAGGATGTGAGGCTAACCCACCTCCACCACCATCCAGGCAGCGCATTCCAGACCCTCCCCATCCTCTGGGTAAAAAAGCTTCTCCTCACATCCCCCCCCCTAAACCTCCTGCCCCCCTCACCTTGAACTTATGTCCCCCTCCGTGACTGACCCTTCAACTAAGGGGGGGAACAGCTGCTCCCTATCCCCCCTGTCCATGCCCCTCATCATCTTGTACACCTCGATCAGGTCGCCCTCAGTCTTCCCTGCTCCAACGAAACCAACCCAACGCTACCCGACCTCTCGTCATAGCTCAACATTTCATCCCGGCCCAACACCCTGCGGTACGGGGAGAGAGAGGACAGTGGGAGCGCACAGCCAGATATCGTATCGAATAGCGAGCAGGCTCGAAGGGGGCCGAATAGCCCTACTCCTGCTACTCCATTTCGACACTTGCCCACACCCTTGGCAGATTTCTGGCCTTGGCGGGGGTGGGGGTGGGGGATGGGGGGGAGGAGGAGGAGGAGGAAGAGGGCGAGCGGGGCAGTGAGCGGAGTGAGCGCCATGTCACCTACGAGGGACGCAGAGATGACCTGGGGAGAGGCAGAGAGACGCTCGAAAAGGGAAGAAAAGAAGAATATGGTTACCAAAAAGAAACCAAAATGGCGCCAAGGCCTCCTTGGACCATTTCGCCGGCCTAGCAGAAGTCTCTGCCCTCTCTGTCTCTCTCTCTGTCTCTCTCCCTTTCTCTCTCCCTTTCTCTCTCAGTCTCTCTCTCTCTGTCTCTCTCTCTGTCTCTCTCTCTATGTCTCTCTCTCTGTCTCTCTCTCTGTCTCCCTCTCTCTGTCTCTCTCTCTCTGTCTCTCTCTCTGTCTCTCTCTCTGTCTCTCTCTCTCTCGCTCTCTTGCTGTCTCTCTCTCTTGCTGTCTCTGTCTCTATCTCTGTCTCTGTCTCTGTCTCTGTCTCTGTCTCTCTCTCTCTCTCTCTCTGTCTCTCTCTCTGTCTCTCTCTCTGTCCCTCTCTCTCAGTCTCTCTCTCTCTCTGTCTCTCTCTCTGTCTCTCTCTCTGTCTCTCTCTCTCTCTCTTTGAATATCTCTCTCTGTCGGTCTCTCTGTCCCTCTCTCTCAGTCTCTCTCTCTCTCTGTCTCTTTCTCTCTGTCTCTCCCTCTGTCTCTCTCTCTGTCTCTCTCTCTCTCTTTGAATCTCTCTCTCTGTCTGTCTCTCTCTCTCTCTGTCTCTCTCTCTGAATCTCTCTCTCTCTCTGTCTCTCCCTCTATCTCCCTGTCTTTGTCTCTGTCTCTCTCTCGGCCTAGGTCTCTCTCTCTCTGTCTCTCTCTCTCTCCCTGTCTCTCTCTCTCTGAATCTCTCTCTCTCTCTCTGTCTCTCTCTCTCTCTCTGAATCTCTCTCTCTCTCTCTCTGTCTCTCTCTCTATCTCCTGTCTTTGTCTCTGTCTCTCTCTCGGCCTAGACTCTCTCTCTCGGTCTCTCTCTCTCTCTCTCTCTGTCTGTCTCTCTGTCTCTCTCTCTCTCTCTCTCTCTCTCTGTCCCTCTCTCTCAGTCTCTCCCTCTCTCTCTGCTCTCTCTCTGTCTCTCTCTCTCTCTCTTTGAAAACTCTCTCTCTCTGTCTGTCTCTCTCTGTCTCTCTCTCTCTCTCTTTGAATCTCTCTCTCTCTCTCTGTCTCCTCTCTGTCCCCCTCGTTTCCTCAGCTCTCTCTCCTCTCTCTCTCTGCTGTCTCTTTCTCTCTGTCTCTCCCTCTGTCACTCTCATGTCATCTCTCTCTCTCTTACTGAATCTCTCTCTCTCTCGGTGTCTCTCTCTCTCTCTCTGTCTCTCCTCTCTGAATCTCTCTCTCTCTCTCTGTCTCTCTCACTCTCTCTGGGAATCTCTCTCTCTCTCTCTGTCCTCTCTTCTCTATCTCCCTGTGTCTTTGTCTCTGTCTCTCCTCTCGGCCTAGGTCTCTCTCTCTCTGTCTCTCTCTCTCCTGTCTCCCTCTCCTCTATGAATCTCTCTCTCTCTCTCTCTCTCTCTCCCCTCATCTCCCTGTCTCTCTCTCTGCCCTCTCACTCTCTCTCTCTGTCTCACTCTCTCTGTGCAGGTGTGTGCATTTGAAGCTCAGCCGCGCATTCCTCCTGCCCCACAGGGTCCGTCCCGGTGAGGCTGAGCGACGGGAGCAACATGTGCTCGGGGAGAGTGGAGGTGCATTACCAATCGGCCTGGGAGCCGGTCTGCGGCCGGCAGGGCTGGGACCCTCAAGGCCGGGGACGTGGTCTGCAGGGAGCTGAAGCTGTGGGAGGGGCAGTGTCGGTCAGCGATGCATACCCCGGCCGAACGGCCAGCAAGGGGCTCTTCAGCGGGCGCCATCTGCAAGGGAGCGGAGGGCGCACTGCACCAGTGCGCCTTTAACCCGATCGATGCCACGAAGAAAGCTAGCTGCCCGTCCGCTGGGTGTTCACTGCTCAGGTAATCGGCGGAGTCCTGGTAAATAGGGGGAATGGATTTCCCCACACCTCCATTGGCACCTCACACCATGAACCCTTCCTGTTCAGCCTCAACCCCCCTTCCTGTTCAAATCCCTCCCTCACCCCCCCTCCCTCCCTATCTCTGTAACCTCCTCCAGCCCCTACAATTCTCATCCTCCTGTTCAAATCCCTACCTCACCTCCTCCCTCCCTATCTCTGTAACCTCCTCCAGCCCTACAATTCTCATCCTCCTGTTCAAATCCTTCCCTCAACCACCTTTTGAGAGAGAGACAGAGAGAGAGAGAGAGGTAGAGAGACAGAGAGAGAGAGGACAGAGAGAGGGAGACACAGAGAGAGAGACAGAGTGAGAAACAGAGAGAGCAAGAGAGCCATAGAGGGAGATACAGATAGAGAACTCAGAGAGAGAGAGAAAGACAGAGACAGATGGAGAGAGAGACATAGGGGGAGACACAGAGAGAGATTCAGTGGAGACCGCGAGACAGAGAGCGAGAGACAGAGAGAGAGAGAGACAGACAGAGAGAGAGAGAGATTCAGTGAGACCGAGACACAGAGAGAGAGAGTCAGCGAGACAGAGAGAAAGAGACACAGAGAGACAGCAGAGACAGAGAGAGAGAGAGAGACAGAGAGACAGAGAGAGAGAGAGAGAGACAGAGAGAGAGACAGAGATTGAGAGTGTGAGAGGGGAACTGGGAGAGTGCGAGTGAGAGGAGGGTCACTATGTGTGAGAGAGAGAGAGAGAGAGACAGAGATTGAGAGAGAGAGACAGAGAGAGAGAGAGACAGAGAGAGAGACAGAGAGAGAGAGAGAGGAAGGAACTGGGAGAGGTGCGAGTGAGAGGGAGGATCACTATGTGAGAGAGAGAGAGAGAGCAGAGTTTGAGAGAGAGAGACAGAGAGAGAGAGAGACAGAGAGAGAGACAGAGAGAGTGATGAGGGAGAGACGTTGTTGTGAAATCTGTCCCTGCGAGTGCCAGACAGAAACCTCCCACGGTACCCCGCATTCGCACCAGCTCCTCGCGGTGAGTCAACAGTTCATGCAGCTGACTCTGGAACATTGTGAGCGGCTGACTCCCTCACCTCCCTCGGTCCGCTGATGGTGAAACTGTGCGGGTAAAACCCCAGAAAAGGCAAATGCTCATCAACGAATTTCATCCCTCTTTTTCAATATCCACTTCTGTCCTTTCATTTATTTTTTAACCCGCTTTTTTTTTACTTATATTTATTTCTCCTATAATTCATTGTGTTATCCCGCCCACTGCCTCTTATCCCAGTTTCGATCTTTTTCTCCACCCCCCACCACCACGCCCCTCCCCCCGCCCCGCCCCCCCCCCCCCCCCCCCCCCCCCCCCCACCCCCCCCCCCCCCCCCAAGACAAGGGTAGCCTGTTGCTTATCTGTGTCGTTCTTTCCAGAGCGCTGACCCTTGTCCGGCTATGACCACATTCTGCTTCCTGACCTTAATACCACCATCAGCACCTCCTTTAGCCAGTGCTGCTACCATTACATCTCCTTTGGCTGGTGCTGCTACCATTAACACCTTCTTTAGCCAGTGCTGCTACCATTAACACCTCCTTTAGCCGGTGCTGCTACCATTAAACACCTCCTTTAGCCGGTGCTGCTACCATTAACACCTCCTTTAGCCGGTGCTGCTACATTAACACCTCCTTTAGCCAGTGCTGCTCCATTAACAGGCTCCTTTAGCCGGTGCTGCTACCATTAACACCTCCTTTAGCCGGTGCTGCTACCATTAACACCTCCTTTAATCCGATGCTGCTACCATTGACACCCCTTTAGCCGGGTGCTGCTACCATTAATACCTCCTTTAGCCAGTGCTGCTACCATTAACACCTCCTTTAGCCTGTGCCGCTACCACTTACACCTCCTTTGGCTGGTGCCGCTACCATTAACAACTCCGTTGTTTATTGAGTCAGTTAGGATTATGTTCACTGGAGTTCAGAAGAATGAAAGGGGGTGGATCCTATAAAATTTTAAAACAGGACTGGACAGGGGAGATGCAGGAAGGATGTTCCCGATGGTGGGGGAGTCCAGAACAAGGGGGGGTCACAGACTGAGGATACGGGGTAGACCATTTAGGACTGAGATGAGGAGAAATGTCTTCACCGGAAGAGTGGGTGAGCCTATGGAATTCGCTACCACAGAAAGTAGTTGGGACCAAAACATTTTCAAGAAGGAGTGAGATATAGCTCTTGGGGGGCGAAAGGGATCGAAGGGGATGGGGAGAAGGCGGGAGCAGGATATTGAGTTGGATGATCAGCCATGATCATAATGAATGGGGGAGCGGATCGAAGGGCTGAATGGCCTCCTCCCGCTCCTTGTTTCTATGATTCTAAGTCCTCTTGTCCATTTGAATGTTTGAGGACTCTGGGTCTATACTCGATGGGGGTTTAGAAGGATGAGGGGGGATCTGATTGAAACTTACAGGATACTGAAAGGCCTGGATAGAGTGGACGTGGGGAAGATGTTCCATTAGTAGGAAGAGACTCGGACCCGAGGGCACAGCCTCAGAGTAAAGGGAAGACCTTTAGAACAGAGATGAGGAGAACCTTCTTTAGCCAGAGAGTGTGATTCTATGGAATTCATTGCCACAGAAGGCTGTGGAGGCCAGGTCATTGAATGTATTTAAGACGGAGATAGATAAGTCTTGATTGGTAAATGGGGGGGGGGTCCAAAGGTTACGGGGGAGAAGGCGGGAGAATGGGGCTGAGAAACTTATCAGACATGAGTGAATGGCGGAGCAGACTCGATGGGCCGAATGGCCTCATTTCTGCTCCTATGTCTTATGCTCTTATAACATCTCCATCAGTACCTCCTATGTTCCCACCTGTCACTGATCTATCCAGCTTCACCTACTCCACCACCCCCTAAAACAGTATAAATGTCATCACATCTTTGCTTCCCTTTAGCCCTGAAGAAGGTCTTACGGACTCGAAACGTTAAATCTGTCTCTCCTCTCCACCGACGCTGTCAGACTTGCTGAGTTCTTCCAGCTTTTTCTGGGTTTTTTCATTTCAGGGTTTCCGGCATCTGTGGTATTTTTGCTTTTGTCTATGTTAACATTCTCACCTTCAGTGCAGCTGTAAAAGGACATTATGCCTTGCACTCACCAGGACAGAGTCACAAGGATACCAACATCGGGGCAAACAAAAGCTTTCCCGCTGTGTGAGAAGAGAGTGGCTGGTTGGTTGGCAAGCCACGGACTGGAAGCTCCATATATTAGTGCATTGGGGCCCTGTCCTTTGCAGAGCAGATAGAACAGGTAGACACATTGCGCCTGTTTCAACGCAAACACATTAGGTGACAGCCATTCACTGGTCCTTTCCTCAGGGCGATGGCCTTGAATATCAGAGTCAAGCCGCCTGGTTTAAAATTTAAAGCAGTGCTCGGTAGTCAACTGCAGGACCCAATAACTGGTGCATTCTCCTCTACCTGGGCTGAATGGCCTTATCCTGCTCATACCTGTTCCTACCTCCCTATAAGCTTACATACCTGTATCAACTCACGCCCCCCAGCGTTCTCTCTTGGAGGAACAGGCCCAGATGTTCAATCTTTGCTCATGTCCATGACTGGTCAGGCTCCTAGAAGCCGGGTGGGGAAGGGATAGACCCGGAGCCGATATTTACGGCGCACGCGGGAGGTGTTTTTTTGTGGAGCCACGCTGTGCGAGCGCGCGCCTCCTCACCCCCTTTCCTCTTTCCAGGGCCATGCCGCTGGGCCCTGGTCGGTGGGAACCACCCGTGCTCGCGGGCGGGTGGGAGGTCTACCGCGGCGGTGTCTGGAGCACCGTCTGCGACCGGGGCTGGGACCTGAGGGCGGCGGCGTGGTGTGCCGGGCGCTGAACTGCGGGAGGGCGCTGTCGGCGCCCGGAGGCGGGTACTACGGAGCGGGGAGCGGCGTGGTCGGGCTGGACGGGCGTCAGCTGCAAAGGGTCCGAGCCCACCCTTGACCAATGCCCCGCCAGCCTCTGGGGGGAGAACAACTCACTGCAACGCACTGGCCAGGACGCGGGAGCTACCTGCGCAGGGTGAGTGAGCCTCCGACACCCTCCCTTACTTTGGGGATTGATACTGGGCTATGGGAGAGAGCGGGATAGAGGGATTAGTTTGGGGATTGATAGTGGGCTATGGGGAGAGAGCGGGACAGTGGGGATAGTTTGGGGATTGATACTGGGCTATGGGGAGGAGTAGCGGGGCAGTGGGCTTTGTTTGGGGATTGATACTGGGGCTATGGGGAGAGTGCGGGGCAGTGGGGTTAGTTTGGGAATGATACTGGGCTATGGGGAGAGAGCGGGGCAGTGGGATTAGTTTGGGGATTGATACTGGGGCTATGTGGAGAGCGCGGGACAGTGGGATTAGTTTGGGGATTGATACTGGGCTATGTGGGGAAGAGAGCGGGGCAGTGGGATTAGTTTGGGGATTGATACTGGGCTATGTGGGGAAGAGAGCGGGGCAGTGGGATTTAGTTGGGGATTGATACCGGGCTATGTGGGGGAGAGAGCGAGGCGGTGGATCATTAACCACGAGCGGCCCAAATGCACGGTCAGAGAGGAAGTTATAAGGGAGTCTGAATGGACGAGAGAGAGAACGAGGGAGAGACTGAGCTGGAGAGTTTTAAGGAGGGAATTCCTGACTAGCGGCCTCCAGGCAGCTGAGGACCTGACTGCCAAATGGTGGGGGACACTTTCGAGGGCCAGAACTGGAGATGTGCGGAGATCTCGGAGGGTTGTAGGAGGTTGCAGAGATAGGGAGGGAGGGGGGGGGGGGGGTTTGAGGGAGGGATTTGAAGAGGGGGGTGAGAATTTGAGACACCGAGGTTGAGGAAGGACATGTTCAGTCTCCGGGGGAAAGGGATGGAGTCGTTGGGGAAGGGAACCAGGTTACCGGCCACCTGTTAGGCTCGGGGGGATTTTGGACAGGGTGTGTGAACTGGACGCGGTGCTTGTGGTGTCTCCTTAGGGCCGGTGCCACTCAGGCTGGTGAACGGGCACACGGTGTGTTCCGGAAGGGTGGAGGTGTACCTCCGAGGGGAGCTGGGGCACCCGTCTGCGACTCTGGATGGGACATCAAGAGGCCAGGGGTGGTGTGCCGGGCTCTGAACTGTGGGAGGGCTCTCTCCGGCCCGCCAGGGGGCTTACCACGGACAGGCAGCGGCCAGATCCTGCTGGAGGGCGTCAACTGCCTGGGACACGAGCCAGCCCTGGATCGGTGCTCCCACGATCTCCCGGGATTGGGGAGCTGCACCCACGTCAGGACGCCGAGTCACCTGCTCAGGTGAGTGGCTTCCCCACAATGTGTGCACCCCCGCTCTCTCCCCCCGCCCGCTTTAATATCCCACCCAGTCTAATCCCGCACTCCCGCTCTCTCCCCCCGCCAGCTTTAATATCCCGCCAGTCTAATCCGCACTCCCGCTCATCTCCCCCGCCAGCTTTAATCCCGCCCAGTCTAATCCCGCACTCCCAGCTCTCTCCCCCCCCGCCAGCTTTATATCCCGCCCAGTCTAATCCCGCACTCCGCTCTCTCCCCCGCCAGCAGCTTTAATATCCGCCAGTCTAATCCGCATCCGCTCTCTCCCCCCGCACTTTAATATCCCGCCCGTCTAATCCGCACTCCCGCTCTCTCCCCCCGCCCAGCTTTAATATCCCGCCAGTCTAATCCCGCACTCCCGCTCTCTCCCCCCGCCAGCTTTAATATCCGGCCCAGTAATCCTGCACTCCCGCTCTCTCCCCGCCCGTTTTTAATATCCCACCCAGTCTAATCCCACTCTCCTCTCACTCCCGCTCCTTTAATATCCCACCCAGTCTATTCCCACTCTCCCTCTCACTCCCCGCATCCTTTAATATCCCACCAGTCTAAATCCCACTCTCCCCCTCAGTCCCTACATTCCTTTAATATTATTATGTCCCGGTGGTGTATGTACCCCCACGGCGCTGTTAGGGAGGGAGTTCCAGGATTTTGTCCCCGTGGTGTAGGTACACCCACGGCGCTGTTAGGGAGGGAGTTCCAGGATTTTGTCCGTGTGGTGTAGGTACACCCACGGCGTGTTAGGGAGGGAGTTCCAGGATTTTGTCCATGTGGTGTAGGTACACCACGGTGCTGTTAGGGAGGAGTTCCAGGATTTTGTTCCCTGTGGTGTAGGTACAACCCACAGCGCTGTTAGGGAGGGAGTTCCAGGATTTTGTCCGTGTGGTGTAGGTACACACGGCGCTGTTAGGGAGGGAGTTCCAGGATTTTGTCCCTGTGGTGTAGGTACACCCACGGTGCTGTTAGGGAGGAGTTCCAGGATTTTGACCCAGTGACAGTGAACGAACGGACCGATATATTTCCACGTCAGGATGGGTGAGGATCGGAGGGGAACTTCCAGGTGATGTGTTCCCCATGTGTCTGCTGCCTTGTCCTTCTAGATGGTAGAGGTCGTGGTTTGGAAGGTGCTGTC
>NW_024470820.1:194280-266780 GCF_017639515.1 Carcharodon carcharias | reverse complement strand
CGCCTTGCCCAATCACTGCGTCCTCTTGTTTCTAAGGGGCGGTATCTCACGTGATCGACCATTGCGCTTAGCGAATCTTGCGGCACCCGCTCCTTGATGGACGTTGGCTTTGACCAATCGTATCAGTCCTACCATTTCCCTGCCCCCCCCCTTCCCCCCACGTTCCTCCATAACCCACCCTTCCTCCCTTCCGATTGGCCCAGCGGACAATTGGTAACCGGGCACCGCCTCCCTTTGTCTCTCCGCCCCAATGGGGAGCGTCGCACTGCGGATTGATGCCTCTTTGGACCAATCGGACGCTGGAGATGGGCTTCCTCTTTTTTTCCGTGGAGAGAAGTGAGGCAAGAAGGTCTTCATGAGGAAGGGGCGTGGCTTAGCATCTTCAGGTCCTCCGAACCCGTGCGCCCCCTGTATTGGAGGAGCCATCGGGAATGTTACTGCACCCACCGGCTGATGGCAGTTGGTGGCCTCCGCCGCCATCTTGTCAAGGGATTGGCCAACCCCAATAAATCCCAAACCCCATTGGCCGCGGATCGGGGGCCCTCTCGCCGGCCACGGACACCTTTTGTGTCACCGGCGCAGGGCCCTGCACCCCCTGGCGGGCGAAGCCGAGCTCCGCCTTCCACCCGGGAGGGCGCACTGCCCGCCCGGCCGACCTTTGAACCCGGCCCGGTTGGCGCCGACCGCCAACCCCCAACACCCCCCAACCCCTCCCCCTCCCCCAGCCGCTCATTCCGTCCACTGGAAGGGCCCGCCCAGCTCTGAAGCCAACCCCGCACGCGCAGGGCGGCCGGCGGTCACTCCCTCGCGCCAACCCGCGCCGCAGGGCGACCTTTGACCCCAGCGGTCACTGCAATCAGCCCTCCCCTCACCTTCCCCATCCCCCCCCCCCGCCCCACCCACCCCAACTCTGCCCGCGGGGCGACCTGTGACCCAGCGGTCACCCCCTCCCTGTAGAGGGGGTCACCCGATTATGGCCCCTAGTCTGGGTTGGAGGAGGTTACAGAGATAGGGAGGGAGGGGGTGTGAGGGAGGGATTTGAACAGGAGGGTGAGAATTGTAGGGGCTGGAGGAGGTTACAGAGATAGGGAGGGAGGGGGCGATCGGGAGGGGAGGGTGGGAGGGCGAATGAGGGGTGAGTTAGGACATGGGGGTAGGAAGCAGAGTTTGGGATGCACCGAGGGTGGGAGATGGGAGGAGGGAGAGGGGTGGGTCAGGAACGGTCTGGAGGTGGGAGAGGACTGGGACGAGGCCTTCTGCAGCCGATGAGCTGGAGGATGGCTGGAAACCTCTGAGTGAACTGGGAGATGTCGGCTGCCCATGGAGTACAGAGAATTTAATCATGTCAATGCTTCCATTGCAGGAGATTGAACTGTCCCTTTTCCAGAGTCCGTCACCCCCCACCCCCCACCCCTCCCCCACCACCTTGTGACTTCCCAAAGTGTCTCACAAACGACCAAGGACATTCCCTGAAGTAAGTTCACTCTTGTAATGTCGGAAACGCCGCAGGCAGATTGTACACAGCAAGATCCCACAAACAGCAGCGTGACCATTACCCAGATCATCTGACAGAGAAACAAAGAGACAAATAGAAATGCAGACAGACAGAGAGATAGAGAGAGAAAGAGAGAGAGTGAAAGAGACAGAAAGAGACAGAGAGAGACAGACAGAGAGAGAGAGAGAGAGAGATAGGAAGAGACACATAAAGGGGGAGAGAGAGTCGGAGATAGATGGAGAGAGAAAGAGAGGCAGAAGGAGAGAGACAGAGAGAGGGAGGGATAGAGAGGGAGAGAGTGACCCAAAGAGAATATAACCAGTATTTTGTTCCAATTAGGTTTTTCTCAATCTTGCTGGAGGGTATGTTATTGGCTGAGTCTTCCTGAAGGACGCATTAGAGCGTCAATCGGAGCTGCAAATTCATAAACACAGGGTTAGTCTCAGAGTAAATCTCCCTCTACACTGTCCCCATCAAACACTCCCAGGACAGGTACAGCACGGGGTTAGATACAGAGTAAAGTTCCCTCTACACTGTCCCCATCAAACACTCCCAGGACAGGTACAGCACGGGGTTAGATACAGAGTAAATCTCCCTCTACACTGTCTCCATCAAACACTCCCAGGACAGGTACAGCACGGGGTTAGATACAGAGTAAATCTCCCTCTACACTGTCCCCATCAAACACTCCCAGGACAGGTACAGCACGGGGTTAGATACAGAGTAAATCTCCCTCTACACCGTCCCCATCAAACACCCCCAGGACAGGTACAGCACGGGGTTAGATACAGAGTAAATCTCCCTCTACACTGTCCCCATCAAACACTCCCAGGACAGGTACAGCACGGGGTTAGATACAGAGTAAATCTCCCTCTACACTGTCCCCATCAAACACTCCCAGGACAGGTACAACACGGGGTTAGATACAGAGTAAAGCTCCCTCTACACTGTCCCCATCAAACACTCCCAGGACAGGTACTGCACGGGGTTAGATACAGAGTAAATCTCCCTCTACACTGTCCCCATCAAACACTCCCAGGACAGGTACAGCACAGGGTTAGATACAGAGTAAATCTCCCTCTACACTGTCCCCATCAAACACTCCCAGGACAGGTA
This sequence comes from Carcharodon carcharias, assembly GCF_017639515.1. Classification (NCBI taxonomy): domain Eukaryota; kingdom Metazoa; phylum Chordata; class Chondrichthyes; order Lamniformes; family Lamnidae; genus Carcharodon; species Carcharodon carcharias. The sequence continues at coordinate 264,169 of NW_024470820.1, read as the reverse complement.
CAGCACGGGGTTAGATACAGAGTAAATCTCCCTCTACACTGTCCCCATCAAACACTCCCAGGACAGGTACAGCACGGGGTTAGATACAGAGTAAAGCTCCCTCTACACTGTCCCCATCAAACACTCCCAGGACAGGTACAGCACGGGGTTAGATAGAGAGTAAATCCCCCTCTACACCGTCCCCATCAAACACTCCCAGGTCAGGTTCAGCACGGGGTTAGATACAGAGTAAAACTCCTTTAACACTGTCCCCATCAAACTCTCCCAGGACAGGTACAACCCGGTGTTAGATACAGAGTAAATCTCCCTCTACACTGTCCCCATCAAAGACTCCCAGGACAGGTACAGCACGGGGTTAGATACAGAGTAAATCTCCCTCTACACTGTCCCCATCAAACACTCCCAGGACAGGTAAAGCACAGGGTTACATACAGAGTAAATCTCCCTCTACACTGTCCCCATCAAACACTCCCAGGACAGGTACAGCACGGGGTTAGATACAGAGTAAATCTCCCTCTACACTGTCCCCATCAAACACTCCCAGGACATGTACAGCACGGGGTTAGAGACAGAGTAAAGCTCCCTCTACACTGTCCCCATCAAACACTCCCAGGACATGTACAGCACGGGGTTAGAGACAGAGTAAATCTCCCTCTACACTGTCCCCATTAAACACTCCCAGGACAGGTACAGCACGGGGTTAGATACAGAGTAAATCTCCCTCTACACTGTCCCCATCAAACACTCCCAGGACAGGTACAGCACGGGGTTAGATACAGAGTAAATCTCCCTCTACACTGTCCCCATCAAACACTCCCAGGACAGGTACAGCACGGGGTTAGATACAGAGTAAATCTCCCTCTACACTGTCCCCATCAAACACTCCCAGGACAGGTACAGCACGGGGTTAGATACAGAGTAAAGCTCCCTCTACACTGTCCCCATTAAACACTCCCAGGACAGGTACAGCACGGGGTTAGATACAGAGTAAATCTCCCTCTACACTGTCCCCATCAAACACTCCCAGGACAGGTACAGCACGGGGTTAGATACAGAGTAAATCTGCCTCTACACTGTCCCCATCAAACACTCCCAGGACAGGTACAGCACGGGGTTAGATACAGAGTAAAGCTCCCTCACCGTTGAGCTGCTAGCCTGTTTGTCGTGTTGGCCTGGGGCACTTCCTGACCTTGCGATGGGGGTCCACGTTCGTTCGGAGGCTCCTGTTGTTGAGGGGCTGGACCGGTCTGTAATTCCCGCTCATACTCTGGAAGACAGCCAAGGGCTTGTCCTGACTGAGAAGCCGGAGTGAGTGCATCTGTGGGGTGACAAGTGAAGCAAGGTGAGGTTCCCAAGGAGCATAGAATATAGCCGCTGTACAACGAGGCCATTCAGCCCCTCATTCCCAGACTGGCCCTCTAAATGAGTGATCCAATTAATCCCCTCACTCCCTCCCTCCATCTCCCTATCAATGTCTAGTATCCCTATCCAGTATTTACCCGATTTCCCCTTTTTGAAAATGCCGATTGAATCTGCTTCCGCCGCCCTTTCAGGCAGTGCCTTCCAGATGACACCGACTCGCTGTGTTTAAAACTAAATCTTTCCCCCTGTCTCCCCCCCACCACCCCCCATCCCCCTCTGGTTCTTTTCCCCGATCGCCCTCAATCTGGGTGTCCCTCTGGTTCCCGACCCTCCAGCCACCGGAGACAGTTTCTCCTCATTGACCCACCCATCGCAGACCCTTCCCGATTCCAAATGCCTCGATTCGATCTCCCCCTTAACCTTCTCCGCTTCCGAGGAGAACGAGGACACCCCCCCCCACCGGCTTCTCTCTCTCTCTCTCTCCACGCCGACTGAAGTCCCTCGTTCCCCCTTCCCCAAGGGGATGGGAAACCGTTCTGGGAAATCTCCGCGCACACCCCTCTCGCCGATGCCTCAACATCATTCCAGAAGGGACATGAAGAGGTAAGCTCCTTTGGACGCCGGAGGTAATAGGAAGCTCATTCATCAGATTGGAGTTTGTGGGATCTTCCTGTGCGTGGAAGCCACTGGAAACCTTTCAAGGCATGTCTGCTGGGCATCCGGAGTTTTATCTATTCGTTCACTGGGATGTGGGCCTCTCTGGCTGGGCCCAGCATTTATTGCCCATCCCTAATTGCCCCTTGAGAAGGTGGGGGGTGAGCTGTCTTCTTGAACCGCTGCAGTCCTGTGTGGTGTAGGTACACCCACGGTGCTGTTAGGGAGGGAGTTCCAGGATTTTGTCCGTGTGGTGTAGGTACACCCACGGCGCTGTTAGGGAGGGAGTTCCAGGATTTGTCCCTGTGGTGTAGGTACACCCACGGCGCTGTTAGGGAGGGAGTTCCAGGATTTGTCCCTGTGGTGTAGGTACACCCACGGCGCTGTTAGGGAGGGAGTTCCAGGATTTGTCCCTGTGGTGTAGGTACACCCACGGCGCTGTTAGGGAGCGAGTTCCAGGATTTTATCTGTGTGGTGTAGGTACACCCACGGCGCTGTTAGGGAGGGAGTTCCAGGACTTTGTCTGTGTGGTGTAGGTACACCCACGGCGCTGTTAGCGAGGGAGTTCCAGGATTTTGTCCGTGTGGTGTAGGTACACCCATGGTGCTGTTAGGGAGGGAGTTCCAGGATTTTGTCCCTGTGGTGTAGGTACACCCGCGGCGCTGTTAGGGAGGGAGTTCCAGGATTTTGTCCGCGTGGTGTAGGTACACCCACGGCGCTGTTAGGGAGGGAGTTCCAGGATTTTGTCCGTGTGGTGTAGGTACACCCACGGCGCTGTTAGGGAGGGAGTTCCAGGATTTTGTCTGTGTGGTGTAGGTACACCCACGGCGCTGTTAGGGAGGGAGTTCCAGGATTTTGTCCGTGTGGTGTAGGTACACCCACGGCGCTGTTAGGGAGGAAGTTCCAGGATTTTGTCTGTGTGGTGTAGGTACACCCACGGCACTGTTAGGGAGGGAGTTCCAGGATTTTGACCCAGTGACAGTGAAGGAACAGCCGATATATTTCCAAGTCAGGATGAGTGAGTGGTTTGGAAGGGAACTTGCAGGTGGGGGTGTTCCCATGTGTCTGCTGCCCTTGTCCTTCTAGATGGTAGTAGTCGTGGGTTTGGAAGATGCTGTCGAAGGAGCCTTGGTGAGTTGCTGCAGTGCATCTTGTAGATGGTACACACGCTGCTGCTACTGTGCGTCGGTGGGTGGGGGGAGTGAATGTTTGTGGATGGGGGGCTGATCAAGCGGGGCTGCTTTGTCCTGGATGGTGTCGAGCTTCTTGAGTGTTCTGGGAGCTGCAACTCATCCAGGCAAGTGGGGAGTATCCCATCACACTCCTGACTTGTGCCTTGTAGATGGTGGACTGGCTTTGGGGGGAGTCAAGAGGTGAGTGACTCTCTGCAGGATTCCCAGCCTCTGACCTGCTCTTGTAGCCACAGTATTTATATGGCTGGTCCCAGTTCAGTTTCTGGTCAATGGTCACCCCCAGGATGTTGATAGTGGGGGATTCAGTGAGGGTAATGCCCATTGAACGTCAAGGGGGCGATGGTTGGATTCTCTCTTGTTGGAGATGGTCATTGCCTGACACTTGTGTGGGGTGAATGTTACTTGTGCTTTGAGTGCAGAAGGTCAGAAGGGTAAGACGATGTTGGGGTGGTGGAGAAGAAGGATTGGAGGCAAAGGCAGTCGGGGGGCAGGACGATGGGGCAGGGTAGGGAATCGAGGCGAGCGTAGGTCTGCGTACCTGCACGGAGGTGATGGTGATGTACCGATCGAGGATAATCCAAGTGACAGTCTCGTGGCACGGAGGGGTAGTCATGGAGCCTGGGTAGGTGATGAAGCCAAACGAGTCGGGGAAGAGGTGCTCCAGGTGTAACCCCCAGAGAAAGCAGGCGTCGTCTACCAGGAGGGAAACACAGGGATTACTAAAATCCAACCCACACACAACCCGCTCCCCCCCTTCCCACCCAAGACCCACATCCCCTACTGGCCTGTAGAAAATCAGCCCATCGACCGAGATAGGGAACTCGCCAGCATTTTAACTTCTGCAGCCCGGCGTTAGATACAAGAGTAAAGCACCCTCTACACTGTCCCCATCAAACACTCCCAGGACAGGTACAGCACGGGGTTCGATGCAGAGTAAAGCTCCCTCTACACTGTCCCCATCAAACACTCCCAGGACAGGTACAGCACGGGGTTAGATACAGAGTAAATCTCCCTTTACACTGTCCCCATCAAACACTCCCAGGACAGGTACAGCATGGGGTTAGATACAGAGTAAATCTCCCTTTACACTGTCCCCATCAAACACTCCCAGGACAGGTACAGCACGGGATTAGATACAGAGTAAATCTCCCTCTACACTGTCCCCATCAAACACTCCCAGGACAGGTACAGCACGGTGTCAGATACAGAGTAAATCTCCCTCTACACCGTCCCCATCAAACACTCCCAGGACAGGTACAGCACGGGGTTAGATACAGAGTAAAGTTCCCTCTACACTGTCCCCATCAAACACTCCCAGGACAGTTACAGCACGGTGTAAGATACAGAGTAAATCTCCCTCTACACCGTCCCCATCAAACACTCCCAGGACAGGTACAGCACGGTGTCAGATACAGAGTAAATCTCCCTCTACACCGTCCCCATCAAACACTCCCAGGACAGGTACAGCACGGGGTTAGATACAGAGTAAAGTTCCCTCTACACTGTCCCCATCAAACACTCCCAGGACAGGTACAGCACGGTGTCAGATACAGAGTAAATCTCCCTCTACACCGTCCCCATCAAACACTCCCAGGACAGGTACAGCACAGGGTTAGATACAGAGTAAAGCTCGCTCTACACTGTCCCCATCAAACACTCACAGGACAGGTACAGCACGGGGTTAGATACAGAGTAAAGCACCCTCTACACTGTCCCCATCAAACACTCCCAGGACAGGTACAGCACAGGGTTAGATACAGAGTAAAACTCCCTCTACACTGTACCCATCAAACACTCCCAGGTTGCAGAGTGGGTGAGAACATGTCTGGCCCCGTTACCCCTGTATCTATTCAGTTTGTGAGTTTTACTTTTGTATGAAATCCTGGTGATCATTTCCCGGCTTAACATCCGGTTCAGGAATGGATTCGGAATGTCGTCTATCTGTAGAGAGAGTGAATAATGGAGAGAGAGAGAAAGACAGAGCGAGAGACAGACAAAGAGAGAGACGGAGAGAGAGAGACAGACAGAGAGAGGGAGAGACACACAGAGACAGAGAGAGAGTGTTCGAGAGAGAGAGAGAGACAGAGATAGAGACAGAGATAGAGAGAGACAGAGGGAGAGACACAGAGAGATAGAGAGACAGAGAGAGAGAGAGACAGAGAAAGCAAGACAGAGAGAGAGAGACACAGAGAGAGTGAGAGACAGAGAGAGAGAGACAGAGAAGGAGAGACAAAGAAAGAGAGACAACGAGAGAAAGAGACAGAGAGAGAGACAGAGATAGTGGGACAGAGAGAGAGAGAGACAGAGAAAGAGAGAGACAGAGAGAGAGGATGACAGAGCAAGGGAGACAGAGAGAGAAGGAGACCACAAGAGAGTCAGACAAAGAGAGAGAGAAAAACGGAAGGAGAAAGACAGAGCCAGAGGGATAGAGAGAGACAGAAAGAGACAGAGGCAGAGATAGAGAGACAGAGGGAGCGTGACAGAGAGAGATGGACAGAGAGAGACAGAGACACAGAGGGGGACAGAGTGAGAGACAGAGAGAGAAAGACAGAGGGAGAGAGACAGAGAAAGCCAGAGAGAAGGTAAAAGACAGAGAGTGAGAGAGAGATTGGGTGTGACAGAAACACAGAGGGAGAGAGAGATGGACAGAGATAAGACCACAGTGTTAATATGTGACTTTGCTAATACTTGTAAATGTTTATTATCTTTGCAATTTACAACCATAATGTCGATAAGCAGACAGGGAGTAAGTCTGATTGAGGATTATACAAGGCTAGGTGGGCAGGAAAGCTGTGGGGAGGACACCGAGAGTCCGGAAAGAGATTTGGACAGGGCGCGGAGCGAGTGGGATAGAACATGGGAGAATGTCCACATCGACAGGAAGAACAGAAAAGCAGGATATGATCTAAACGGAGAGAGATCGCAAGGCTCTGCGGTGCAGAGGGATCTGGGTGTCCAGGTGCATGAATCAGGGAAAGTTAGTACGCAGATGCAGCAAGTGATTCGGGAGGCAAATGGCCTTTATTGCGAGGGGGATGGTGTATAAAAGCCGGGGAGTCTCGCTCCAAGTGTACAGGGCACTGGGGAGTCCGCACCTGGAGCGCGGTGGACAGTTTCAGTCTCCTGACTTAAGGAGCGACAGACTCGCTATTGGAGGCCGTGGGGAGAAGGTTCACTGGGCTGATTCCCGGGATGAATGGGGGGGAGGGGAGTTGTGTGAGAGGCCGAGCGGGACGGGGCTGATATTCGTCCGGAGTTCAGAAGAACGAGAGGTGATCTCGCTGGAATGGATCAAATTTGGAGAGGGGGTTGGTTGACAGGCACGATGTCGAGGGGCTGTTTCCTCTCACCCGGCGCTGGCTGGAGAGTCCAGAATGAGGGGGGTGGGCGAGGGGAGGGGGTCACAGTCCCAGGGAAAAGGGGTCGGCCATTTCGGACTGAGACAGGGAGAGATTTCTCCGCTCGGGGGGAGGTGAATCTCTGGGACTCTCCACCCCAGACAGCTGCGGACGCTCAGCCGGCGAGTCTACTGGAGACGGGGGAGAGGTGGGAGAGAGCCTCGAGAGCGGAGGGAGCAGAGGGGAGAGAGCGGGAGAGCGGGGGGGTCAAGGGGAGAGAGCGGGGAGTTGAGGGGAGAGAGCAGGAGAGCGGGAATCTGAGGGGAGAGAGCAGGAGAGCGGGGGTTCGAGGGGCAGAGCGGGAGAGCAGCGGGGTCAAGGGGAGAGAGCGGGGAGTTGAGGGGAGAGAGCAGGAGAGTGGGAATCTGAGGGGAGAGAGCAGGAGAGCGGGGGTTCGAGGGGCAGAGCGGGAGAGCAGCGGGGTCAAGGGGAGAGAGCGGGGAGTTGAGGGGGGAGAGAGCAGGAGAGCGGAAAGTTGAGGGGAGAGAGCAGGAGAGTGGGGGGTTCGAGGGGGGAGAGTGGGAGAGCAGCGGGGTCAAGGGGAGAGCGGGGAGTCGCGGGGAGATAGTGGGAGAGCGGGGGTGTCGAGGGGGGAGAGCGAGGGGAGAGAGCGGCAGAGCGGCGGGGGTCGAGGGAGAGGATTGGATGCAATGGTGTTGAATGAAGGTGGGCAACCAAGTTCAAGAGGGGCTGAATGGCCTCCTCCTGTTTCAGACGTTCTTATCAAGTAACATGGTGTGTACAGTGCACAACAAAACATCTCTGACAGTGCAGCACTCCCTCAGTACTGACCCTCTGACAGTGCAGCACTCCCTCAGTACTGACCCTCTGACAGTGCAGCACTCCCTCAGTACTGACCCTCTGACAGTGCAGCACTCCCTCAGTACTGACCCTCTGACAGTGCAGCCCTCCCTCAGTACTGGCCCTCTGACAGTGCAGCACTCCCTCAGTACTGACCCTCAGATAGTGCGGCACTCCCTCAGTACTGACCCTCTGACAGTGCAGCGCTCCCTCAGTACTGGCACCGGGGGGAGTGTCGGCCTGGATTATGGAACTCAAATCCTAGAGTATATACATCTCCCTCCGACAGTGCAGCACTCCCTCAGTACTGGCACCGGGGGGAGTGTCGGCCTGGATTATGGAACTCAAATCCTAGAGTATATACATCTCCCTCCGACAGTGCAGCACTCCCTCAGTACTGGCACCGGGGCGAGTGTCGGTTTGGATAAAGCAGCATGTGTATCTGGTCGGTGAGAGAGCTGGATGGACGGACTGAAGATGGGAACTAATTCAAAATTGTGCCACAGAATTGGAAGAACAGATTTAAGACACAGATTCACCTTAGCGAACAAAGATATGATCATTAACCCATTTGGAGAATGTGAGGCTTCAGACAGGTTGTTGTGAAGGTGAACATTGTAGTGAATCAACTGAATCTGAAGGAATTAGAAAAGATATCATTAATTCAACAGAGATCAAGCCTCAAGCCCCAATATTTCATCAGGTTAAATAACTCAGGGCACCCTGTTCCCCTATCGGAGGGAGGGAGGGGGATTAACCCTCTCACCCACCTCTCCCCCCATTTACACTCAAACACCGGGCAGCCTGATCCCCTATCGGAAGGGGGATTAACCCCCACTTTGTGGGATATGAGGAGAAAGTGGGGATTGAGGGAGATGGGGAGAAGGTGGGTAGGTGGGGATTGAGGGAGGGGGGAGAAAGTGGGTAGGTGGGGATTGAGGGAGACGGGGAGAAGGTGGGTAGGTGGGGATTGAGGGAGACGGGGAGAAGGTGGGTAGGTGGGGATTGAGGGAGACGGGGAGAAGGTGGGTAGGTGGGGATTGAGGGAGACGGGGAGAAGCTGGGTAGGTGGGGATTGAGGGAGACGATGGGTAGTTGGGGATTGAGGGAGACGGGGAGAAGCTGGGTAGGTGGGGATTGAGGGAGACGATGGGTAGTTGGGGATTGAGGGAGACGGGGAGAAGGTGGGTAGGTGGGGATTGAGGGAGACGGGGAGAAGGTGGGTAGGTGGGGATTGATGGAGACAGGGTGAAGTTGGGTAGGTGGGGATTGAGGGAGACGGGGAGAAGGTGGGTAGGTGGGGATTGAGGGAGATGGGGAGAAGGTGGGTAGGTGGGGATTGAGGGAGACGGGGAGAAGGTGGGTACGTGGGGATTGAGGGAGACGGGGTGAAGGTGGGTAGGTGGGGGATTGAGGGAGACGGGGAGCAGGTGGGTAGGTGGGGATTGAGGGAGACGGGGAGAAGGTGGGTAGGTGGGGATTGAGGGAGACGGGGAGAAGGTGGGTAGTTGGGGATTAAGGGAGACGGGGAGAAGCTGGGTAGGTGGGGATTGAGGGAGACGATGGGTAGTTGGGGATTGAGGGAGACGGGGAGAAGCTGGGTAGGTGGGGATTGAGGGAGACGATGGGTAGTTGGGGATTGAGGGAGACGGGGAGAAGCTGGGTAGGAGGGGATTGAGGGTGACGGGGAGAAGGTGGGTAGGTGGGGATTGATGGAGACAGGGTGAAGTTGGGTAGGTGGGGATTGAGGGAGACGGGGAGAAGGTGGGTAGGTGGGGATTGAGGGAGACGGGGAGAAGGTGGGTAGGTGGGGATTGAGGGAGACGGGGAGAAGGTGGGTAGGTGGGGATTGAGGGAGAAGGTGGGCAGGTGGGGATTGAGGGAGACGATGGGTAGTTGGGGATTGAGGGAGACGGGGAGAAGCTGGGTAGGTGGGGATTGAGGGAGACGGGGAGAAGGTGGGTACGTGGGGATTGAGGGAGACGGGGTGAAGGTGGGTAGGTGGGGGATTGAGGGAGACGGGGAGAAGGTGGGTAGCTGGGGATTGAGGGAGACGGGGAGAAGGTGGGTAGGTGGGGATTGAGGGAGACGGGGTGAAGGTGGGTAGGTGGGGATTGAGGGAGACGGGGAGAAGGTGGGTAGGTGGAGATTGAGGGAGACGGGGAGAAGGTGGGTACGTGGGGATTGAGGGAGACGGGGTGAAGGTGGGTAGGTGGGGGATTGAGGGAGACGGGGAGAAGGTGGGTAGCTGGGGATTGAGGGAGACGGGGAGAAGGTGGGTAGGTGGGGATTGAGGGAGACGGGGTGAAGGTGGGTAGGTGGGGATTGAGGGAGACGGGGAGAAGGTGGGTAGGTGGAGATTGAGGGAGACGGGGAGAAGGTGGGTAGGTGGGGATTGAGGGAGACGGGGTGAGAGGTGGGTAGGTGGGGATTGAGGGAGACGGGGAGAAGGTGGGTAGGTGGGGATTGAGGGAGACGGGGTGAAGGTGGCTAGGTGGGGATTGAGGGAGACGGGGTGAAGGTGGGTAGGTGGGGATTGAGGGAGAAGGTTGGCAGGTGGGGATTGAGGAAGACGATGGGTAGTTGGGGATTGAGGGAGACGGGGAGAAGGTGGGTAGGTGGGGATTGAGGGAGACGGGGTGAAGGTGGGTACGTGGGGATTGAGGGAGATGGGGGGAAGGTGGGTTAGTTTTGATTGTGATTGGGTGGTTTGTAGGGATTTCCCCTTTTCAGGTTGGGATTTCCTGGCCCAAGTCTTCGTACCTCTGCCGGGAAGGGTGATCCATCGATCAGGTGCTCTGAACCGATTGTGTCGACGCTCCCAAAGTGAATCCGAATCTCCTCCAGCCGGAAAGAGTAGGATAGGGGCCCCCCTGATATATTCACCAACTGGTCTGGTTCTAATCGGAGGGAGACATAGCGTCCTGTGTTATACATAATGCCAGAGATCTGAGAGAGAGAGGGAGAGTTAGAGTGAGTGGGATGGAGGCAAAGAGAGAGAGAGAAATAGATAGAGGGAGAGATAGAGACAGAGAGCGGGAGAGAGAGAGACAGACAGAGACAGAGAGGGAGAGGGAGAGAGACAGAGACAGAGACAGGAATAGAGAGACCGAGAGGTAGAGAGAGGGAAATAGACAGAGTGAGAGAGAGAGAGAGAGAGACAAGGACAGAGAGACAGATAGGGAAATAAAGAGAGAGAGAGACAGAGAAATACAGAGATAGAGAGAGAAATAGGGGGAGAGAGGCAGAGAGAGAAAGTGAGAGAGAGGCCGAGTAATAGAGAGTGAGAGAAAGAGAGAGAGAGACAGAGAAATAGAGAGACAGAAGGAAAGAGAGACAGAGACAATGATGGAGAGAGAGATGCAGAGAGAGCAAGACGGTAAGAGAGAGACAGAGAAAGAGAGGTAGAGAAATAGGGAGACAGAGTGAGAGAGAGGTGGAGAGACAGAAGTAGAGAGAGACAGAGAGAGAAAGGGACAGGAGACAGAGAGAGAGAAAGGAATGAGAGAGATAGAAATAGCAACTGAGAGAGAGAGCGACAGACATATAGTGACACAGAGAGAGAGAGGCAGAGAAATAGAGACAGACAGTGAGAGACGGAGAGAGATACACACAGAGAGAGAGAGAGAGAGAGAGAAAAAGAGACAGGCAGAGAGATAGAGTGAGAGAGAGAAAGTGAGTCAGAGAGAGACAGAGAAATAGAGAGAGGGGGAAAGAGGGAGAGACAGAAGGGGAGAGATGTAGACAGAGAAATAGAGTGAGAGAAAGGGACAGTAGACAGGGAGACAGAGAGAAAGAGAGACAGAGAGACAGCGACAGAGAGAGAGACAGAGAGACAGACAGAGAGAGAGAGACAGAGAGAGAGAGAGAGAGACAGAGACAGAGAGAGAGAGACAGAGAGAGAGACAGAGAGAGAGTGAGAGAGAGACAGAGAGAGAGAGAGACAGAGACAGAGAGACAGAGAGACAGAGAGAGAGAGAGAGAATGTGGAGATGGTTATTCCCGGGATGAAGGGGGTTTGTCTGATGGGGGAAAGGTTGAGCAGGTCGGGCCCTGTCCCCATTGGAGTTTAGAAGAATGAGAGGTGATCTTATTGACACAGATCGTATCCTGAGGGGAGGGGAGGGTGGAGGCTGAGGGGATGTTTACCCCCCCTCGTGGGGGGTATCTAGAACGAGGTGGGGTGGGAGGGAGGGAGACACAGTTTCAGAACGAGGGGGTCTCCAGTTGAAGACGGAGACGAGGAGGAATTTCTTCTCTCCGAGGGTGGTCAGTCTGTGGAATTCTCTCCCCACCACCCCCCCCACCCAGAGAGCAGTGGGGGCCGGGACGTTGAATATATTCGAGGTTGCGTTAGACAGGTTTCTGATTGACATGGGGTGGGGGGAGGCGAGGGTTATGGTGCGGGTGGGAGGACAGACAGGAGAGTGGAGCTGAGACCACAATCGGATCAGACACCATCTTATCGAATGGGGGGTAGCAGGCTCGAGGGGCTGAATGGCCCTCTCCTATTTCTAATTTGTAACTTCGTATAAGGGAGAGAGACAGAGAGAAAGAAAAACAGAGATAGAGAGGGGGAATGAAAGACAGAGATGGAGAGAGAGAGAGAGAGTTGGAGAGAGAGGTCAGATTGACACATGGATGTTGAGTGGGCAGAGTGAGACACACCTTGTGGTGTACAATCTGCTACCAGCTCTCAAACAGTGCCCAGAACCTGCAGCACAATTCACAAATCAAGGTGACTGTGTGTGTGAGAGTGAGTGTGAATGTGTGTGTGAGTGTGAATGTGTGTGTGTGAGGGATTGTTTGTGAGGGTGTGTGTCTGAGAGAGTGAGTGTGAATGTGTGTGTGAGTGTGAATGTGTGTGTGTGAGGGATTGTTTGTGAGAGTGTGAGTGTGTGTGTGAGAGAATGTATGTGTGTGAGGGATTGTTTGTGAGAGTGTGCGTGTGTATGTGTGAGTGTGAATGTGTGTGTGTGAGGGATTGTTTGTGAGAGTGTGCGTGTGTATGTGTGAGTGTGAATGTGTGTGTGTGAGGGATTGTTTGTGAGAGTGTGCGTGTGTATGTGTGAGTGTGAATGTGTGTGTGTGAGGGATTGTTTGTGAGAGTATGAGTGTGTGTGAGTGTGAATGTGTGTGTGTAAATGTGTGTGAGAGATTGTTTGTGAGAGTGTGAGTGTGCGAATGTGTGTGTGTGTGTGAGAATGTGTGTGAGAGAGTGTGAATGTGTGTGTGAGTGTGAATGTGTGTGTGTGAGGGATTGTATGTGAGAGTGTGAGTGTGTGTGTGTGAGAATGTGTGTGTGAGAGAGTGAGTGTGAATGTGTGTGTGTGAATGTGTGTGTGTGTGAGTGTGAATGTGTGTGTGAGAGAGTGAGTGTGAATGTGTGTGTGTGTGAATGTGTGTGTGTGTGAGTGTGAATGTGTGTGTGAGTGTGAATATGTGTGTGTGAGGGATTGTTTGTGAGAGTGTGAATGTGTGTGTGTGTGAGAATGTGTGTGTGAGTGTGAATGTGTGTGTGTGAGGGATTGTTTCTGAGAGTGTGTGTGTGTGTGAGAATGTGTGTGTGTGTGAGAGTGAGTGTGAATGTGTGTGTGAGTGTGAATGTGTGTGTGTGAATGTGTGTGTGAGTGTGAATGTGTGTGTGTGAGGGATTGTTTGTGAGAGTGTGAGTGTGTGTGAGAATGTGTGTGAGTGTGAATGTGTGTGTGTGAATGTGTGTGTGTGTGTGTGTGTGTGAATGTGTGTGTGAGTGTGAATGTGTGTGTGAATGTGTGTGTGTGTGTGTGAATGTGTATGTGAGTGTGAATGTGTATGTGTGTGAATGTATATGTGTGTGAATGTGTGTGTGTGAGTGTGAATGTGTATGTGAGTGTGAGTGTGAATGTGTGAATATGTGTGTGTGAATGTGTGTGTGTGTGTGAGTGTGAATGTGTGTGTGTGAGGGATTGTTTGTGAGAGTATGAGTGTGTGTGTGTGTGAGAGTGAGTGTGAATGTGTGTGTGTGTGTGTGTGAGAGTGAATGTGTGTGTGTGTGAGTGAATGTGTGTGTGTGTGTGAGTGCTTGTGAGAGAGTCAGGGAGAAAATGAGAGAGGGAAGGGGAGAAAGAGTGAGAGAGACAGAGAGAAAGAGCAGGAGACAGATAGAGGTAGAGAGAGAGAGAGAGAAAGAGGGAAGAGAGAATGAGGGGGAGACAGAGAGATTGAGAACGAGTGAGAGAGAGAGAGGTGGGGGGGGAGTGAGTGTATAAACATGGGTTAGTGACTCAAGCTCTTGATAGGCACCAAAGACGGAGAGAATCTGCCTTTAATCAAGGTTTCTGCTCTCTCTGTCTCTCTCTTTCTCTCTCTCTCTTTCTCTCTCTCTCTGTCCTTCTCTCCCTCTGTCTCTGTCTATGTCTCTCTCTCCCTCTGTCTCTCACTCTGTTTCTCCTTCTCTCCATCTCTCTTTCTCAATGTCTCTGTCTCTCTCTCTCTTTCTCTGTCTCTCTGTCTCTGTCTCTGTCTCTCTTTATGTCCCTCTCTCTCTGTCCCTCTCTCTCTGTCCCTCTCTCTGTCTTTCTCTCTGTCTCTCTCTCTCTGTCTCTCTCTGTCTCCCTCTCTCTGTCCTTCTCTCTCTTCCTCTGTCTCTCGCTCTCTGTCTCTCTCTCTGTTTCTCCTTCTCTCCATCTCTTTCTGTCTCTCTCTCCCTCTGTATCTGTCTCTCTCTCTGTCTCTCTCTTTCTCTCTCTTTCTCTCTGTCTCTCACTCCCTCTGTCTCTCTGCCTCTGTCTCTCTCTCTCTCTGTCTCTCTTTGTCTCTGTCTCTCTGTCTCTGTCTCTTTGTCTCTTTGTCTCTCTCTTTGTCTCTCTCTCTTTGTCTCTCTCTCTTTGTCTCTGTCTCTCTCTATGTCTCTCTCTCTCTCTCTGTCTCTCTCTCTCTCTATCTCTGTCTCTCTCTCTTTCTCCATCTCTCTCTACATCTCTCTCTACATCTCTTTCTACATCTCTCTCTCACTCTGTCTTGAACTCAGGTCCTAGGTAGCAAGATTCCTGGACAGAGTGTCAGGGTTATCTTGCAGATCCCTCTCCAGCAAATACCGTCCTGCCAGGAGTCCTGAGCCGCAGGGGTTTGAGGAAAGGGTCGAATATGACAGAACTCGCATTGACATCAAGGGGTGACTGTCTCTTTCCAATAGAGCACATCCTCCATGCTGTGTTAACCAGACCCCAGAAAGGAGGACCTGCGGACAGGGAGAAGAGGGAGCAGTTACAGCACGGGGTTAGATACAGAGTAAATCTCCCTCTACACCGTCCCCATCAAACACTCCCAGGACAGGTACAGCACGGGGTTAGATACAGAGTAAATCTCCCTCTACACTGTCCCCATCAAACACTCCCAGGACAGGTACAGCACGGGGTTAGATAAAGAGTAAATCTCCCTCTACACCGTCCCCATCAAACACTCCCAGGACAGGTACAGCACGGGGTTAGATAAAGAGTAAATCTCCCTCTACACTGTCCCCATCAAACACTCCCAGGACAGGTACAGCACGGGGTTAGATACAGAGTAAATCTCCCTCCACACTGTCCACATCAAACACTCCCAGGACAGGTACAGCACGGGGTTAGATACAGAGTAAATCTCCCTCTACACTGTCCCCATCAAACACTCCCAGGACAGGTACAGCACGGGGTTAGATACAGAGTAAAGCTCCCTCTACACCATCCCCATCAAACACTCCCAGGACAGATACAGCACGGGGTTAGATACAGAGTAAATCTCCCTCTACACTGTCCCCATCAAACACTCCCAGGACAGGTACAGCACGGGGTTAGATACAGAGTAAAGCTTCCTCTACACTGTCCCCATCAAACACAACCAGGACAGGTACCGCACGGGGTTAGATACAGAGTAAAGCTCACTCTACACTGTCACCATCAAACACTCCCAGGACAGGTACAGCACGGGGTTACATACAGAGTAAAGCTCACTCTACACTGTCACCATCAAACACTCCCAGGACAGGTACAGCACGGGGTCAAATACAAAGTAAAGCTTGGAAGTGAGATGTTCCTTTCACATACTTGGCACGAAACCTCCTCCTACAGCCTCTTTGTAAGACCACCAGTCATCGTGCGATGTTGCTCTCGCGAATTCACCTGAGGGATGGAGAACGAGATGGTCTGAGTTAAGTCGTGGAAGGGGACGATGGAACAGCAAGAGTGGTTTGGAGAGTTTGAATCCCCCTGGGGAACGGAGTTCGAGAAATCCGCTCTCAGTCGAAGTGACCCAAACGCTGGTGTCACTGGAAGAGAAACCCAATTTGGAAACCGAACTTGCCTTTCATCTCACGGGGCCCCGGGACAGTGAGGAGCCTGCCCACCCCAACTCCATCGACCTGAGAGTATATACATCTCCCTCCGACAGTGCAGCACTCCCTCAGTACTGGCACCGGGGGGAGTGTCGGCCTGGATTATGGGGCTCAAATCCTAGAGTATATACATCTCCCTCCGACAGTGCAGCACTCCCTCAGTACTGGCACCGGGGGGAGTGTCGGCCTGGATTATGGAGCTCAAATCCTAGAGTAGATATGTCTTGGAAATGTCCACCTTGTTGCTTGAGGGAGTTGACAGGCCCTTCCAGCGTCTGTAGGTAACTCGGGAGAAGACATGCCACCCTTGGCCTCGTTGGCCATATTCTCCGAATCCCCTGAATATGCTTTCAGTGTTTGAGATGTCAGGGTCGGTAATGGTCTCTGGGCCCATGTGAAACAACACCGACAATTAGTGTCACTTAGATCTGGTTCGCTTCATAGATTCGAGCTGATCCAAGTGTCCGCACAGGGTTGTGTGATCTTCCATCAGAAGAAGCAAGACTTCTGATTGGCAGCCAGTCTGATCCTAACATTGGATCCCCAGTCTAGAACCAGTCAATAACAGGAGACAATGAATCCACCCACTCATTGAATCAACTAAGTAAATCCCAGGCGACCATCCCAATCAAAATTAACCCCTTCCCGTTCACTCCCACTGTACACAATCCCAGTCCCAAACCCCTTCCCGTTCACTCCTACTGTACACAATCCCAATGGACCCAAACCCCTTCCCGTTCACTCCCACTGTACACAATACCAATGGACCCAAACCCCTTCCCGTTGACTCCCACTGTACACAATAAAAATCCCAAACCCCTTCCCGTTCACTCCCACTGTACACAATCCCAATGGACCCAAACCCCTTCCCATTCACTCCTACTGTACACAATCCCAATCCCAATCCCCTTCCTGTTCACTCCCACTGTACACAATCCCAATGGACCCAAACCCCTTCCCATTCACTCTCACTGTACACATTCCCAATGGATCCAAACCTCTTCCCTTTCACTCCTACTGTACACAATCCCAATCCCAATCCCCTTCCTGTTCACTCCCACTGTACACAATCCCAACGGACCCAAACCCCTTCCCATTCACTCCTACTGTACACAATCCCAATGGACCCAAACCCCTTCCCATTCACTCCTACTGTACACAATCCCAATCCCCTTCCTGTTCACTCCCACTGTACACAATCCCAACGGACCCAAACCCCTTCCCATTCACTCTCACTGTACACAATCCCAATGGACCCAAACCCCTTCCCATTCACTCCCATGGTACACAATCCCAATCCCAAACTCCTTCCCGTTCACTCCCACTGTACACAATTCCAATCCCAAACCCCTTCCCGTTCACACCCACTGTACACAATCCCAATCCCAAACCCCTTCCCGTTCACTCCCACTGTACACAATCCCAATGGACCCAAACCCCTTCCCGTTCACTCCCACTGTACACAATCCCAATGGACCCAAACCCATTCCCGTTCACTCCCTCAGTACACAATCCCAATGGACCCAAACCCCTTCCCTTTCACTCCCACTGTACACAATCCAAATGGAACCAAACCCCTTCCTGTTCACTCCCACTGTACACAATCCCAATGGACCCAAACCCATTTCCGTTCACTCCCACTGTACACAATCCCAATGGACCCAAACCCCTTCCCGTTCACTCCCACTGTACACAATCCCAATGGCCCCAAACCCCTTCCCGTTCACTCCCACTGTACACAATCCCAATCCCAAACCCCTTCCCATTCACTCCCACTGTACACAATCTCAATCCCAAACCCCTTCCCATTCACTCTCACTGTACACAATCCCAATGGACCCAAACCCCTTCCCATTCACTCCCATGGTACACAATCCCAATCCCAAACCCCTTCCCATTCACTCCCACTGTACACAATTCCAATCCCAAACCCCTTCCCGTTCACACCCACTGTACACAATCCCAATCCCAAACCCCTTCCCGTTCACTCCCACTGTACACAATCCCAATGGACCCAAACCCCTTCCCTTTCACTCCCACTGTACACAATCCCAATGGACCCAAACCCCTTCCTGTTCACTCCCACTGTACACAGTCCCAATGGAACCAAACCCCTTCCCCTTCACTCCCACTATACACAATCCCAATGTACCCAAACCCATTTCCGTTCACTCCCACTGTACACAATCCCAATCCCAAACCCCTTCCCATTCACACCCACTGTACACAATCCCAATGGACCCGAACCCCTTCCCGTTCACACCCACTGTACACAATCCCAATGGACCCGAACCCCTTCCCGTTCACTCCCACTTTACACAATCCCAATCCCAATCCCTTTCCCGTTCACTCCCACTGTACACAATCCCAATCCCAAACCCCTTCCCATTCACTCCCACTATACACAATCCCAATGGGCCCAAACCCCTTCCCATTCACTCCCACTGTACACAATCCCAATGGACCCAAACCCCTTCCCGTTCACTCCCACTGTACACAATCCCAAAGGACCCAAACCCCTTCCCGTTCACTCCCACTGTACACAATCCCAATCCCAAACCCCTTCCCATTCACTCCCACTGTACACAATCCCAATGGACCCAAACCCCTTCCCGTTCACTCCCACTGTACACAATCCCAATGGGCCCAAACCCCTTCCCGTTCACTCCCACTGTACACAATCTCAATCCCAAACCCCTTCCCGTTCACTCCCACTGTACACAATCCCAATGGACCCAAACCCCTTCCCGTTCACTCCCACTGTACACAATCCCAATGGACCCAAACCCCTTCCCGTTCACTCCCACTGTACACAATCCCAATGGACCCAAACCCATTCCCGTTCACTCCCACTGTACACAATCCCAATGGACCCAAACCCCTTCCCGTTCACTCCCACTTTACACAATCCCAATCCCAATCCCTTTCCCGTTCACCCCCTCTGTACACAATCCCAATCCCAATCCCCTTCCCGTTCACTCCCACTTTACACAATCCCAATCCCAATCCCTTTCCCGTTCACCCCCTCTGTACACAATCCCAATCCCAATCCCTTTCCCGTTCACTCCCTCTGTACACAATCCCAATCCCAAACCCCTTCCCGTTCACTCCCACTGTACACAATCCCAATCCCAAACCCCTTCCCGTTCACTCCCACTGTACACAATCCCAATGGACACAAACCCCTTCCCGTTCACTCCCACTGTACACAATCCCAATCCCAAACCCCTTCCCATTCACTCCCACTGTACACAATCCCAATGGACCCAAACCCCTTCCTGTTCACTCCCACTGTACACAATCCCAATCCCAAACCCCTTCCCCTTCACTCCCACTGTACACAATCCCAATCCCAAACCCCTTCCCATTCACTCCCACTGTACACAATCCCAATGGACCCAAACTGCTCACCTGATCTCTCTCTCTCTCTCTCTCTCTCTCTTGCCCTCTACCCCGTCCCACTATCTGTCTTTATGTCTGCCCCTGGTTCTGTCTATGAATCTCTCACTCTCACTCACTCTGACATGACAATTATCGTGCCCGTTTTATGGGGATCTCTCGCTCCCTGAAAGATCATCCCCATGAGGGTTGGCTCCATTTCAGGTGCACAGTGAGATCCCATTGGCATGCTCTCGGAAGAGAGGCACTGCAGCCTGACACAAAAATTCCTGTCCCACAAGCGCTTCTGAATGTCGTAGGGTCTATCCATCTGTTCCCCAAAGTGTCCAACTGCGCCTTCATCAAACACACCACAGGGGGAGAAGCTGCTGCCCAGTGTTAGGTCATCATCACAAACACCGTCCCATCTAGCAGCATCCAGAATTAGCCCCGCAACACTGTCCCCGTCAAACACTCCCAGGACAGGTACAGCACGGGGTTAGATACAGAGTAAAGCTCCCTCTACACCGTCCCCATCAAACACTCCCAGGACAGGTACAGCACGGGGTTAGATACAGAGTAAATCTCCCTCTACACTGTCCCCATCAAACACTCCCAGGACAGGTACAGCACGGGGTTAGATACAGAGTAAATCTCCCTCTACACAGTCCCCATCAAACACTCCCAGGACAGGTACAGCACGGGGTTAGATACAGAGTAAATCTCCCTCTACACTGACTCCCACAAAGACTCTGTGGACAGCTACACCACAGGGATATGAATAGAGTAAATCTCGCTCTAAACTGTCCCCATCAAACACTCCCAGGACAGGTACAGCACGGGGTAAGATACAGAGTAAGGCTCCCTCGACACTGTCCCCATCAAACACTCCCAGGACAGGTACAGCACGGGGTTAGATACAGAGTAAAGCTTCCTCTACACTGTCACCATCAAACACTCCCAGGACAGGTACAACACGGTGTTAGATACAGAGTAAAGCTCCCCCTATACGGTCCCCATCAAACACTCCCAGGAAATGTACAGCACAGGGTTAGATAGAGAGTCAAGCTTCCTCTACACTGTCCCCATCAAACACAATAAGGACAGGTACAGCACAGCGTTAGATATAGAGTAAAGCTCCGTCTCTTCTGTCCCCATCAAACCCTCCCAGGACAGGTACAGCACGGGGTTAGATACAGAGTAAAGCTTCCTCTACACTGTCCCCATCAAACACTCCCAGGACAGGTACAGCACGGGGTTAGATACAGAGTAAATCTCCCTCTACACTGTCCCCATCAAACACTCCCAGGACAGGTACAGCACGGAGTTAGATACAGAGTAAATCTCCCTCTACACTGTCCCCATCAAACACTCCCAGGACAGGTACAGCACGGGGTTAGATACAGAGTAAATCACCCTCTACACTGTCCCCATCAA
This sequence comes from Carcharodon carcharias, assembly GCF_017639515.1. NCBI lineage: Eukaryota > Metazoa > Chordata > Chondrichthyes > Lamniformes > Lamnidae > Carcharodon > Carcharodon carcharias. The sequence continues at coordinate 243,593 of NW_024470820.1, read as the reverse complement.
ACACTCCCAGGACAGGTACAGCACGGGGTTAGATACAGAGTCAATCTCCCTCTACACTGTCCCCATCAAACACTCCCAGGACAGGTACAGCACAGGGTTAGATAGAGAGTCAAGCTTCCTCTACACTGTCCCCATCAAACACTCCCAGGACAGGTACAGCACGGGGTTAGATACAGAGTAAATCTCCCTCTACACTGTCCCCATCAAACACTCCCAGGACAGGTACAGCACGGGGTTAGAAACAGAGTAAAGCTCCCCCTATACAGTCCCCATCAAACACTCCCAGGACAGGTACAGCACGGGGTTAGATACAGAGTAAATCTACCTCTACACTGTCCCCATCAAACACTCCCAGGACAGGTACAGCACGGGGTTAGATACAGAGTAAATCTCCCTCTACACTGTCCCCATCAAACACTCCCAGGACAGGTACAGCACGGGGTTAGATACAGAGTAAATCTCCCTCTACACTGTCTCCATCAAACACTCCCAGGACAGGTACAGCACGGGGTTAGATACAGAGTAAATCTCCCTCTACACTGTCCCCATCAAACACTCCCAGGACAGGTCAGAACGGGGTTAGATACAGAGTAAAGCTCCCCCTACACCTGTCTCCATCAAACACTCCCAGGACAGGTACAGCACGGGGTTAGATACAGAGTAAATCTCCCTCTACACTGTCCCCATCAAACACTCCCAGGACAGGTACAGCACGGGGTTAGATACAGAGTAAATCTGCCTCTACACTGTCTCCATCAAACACTCCCAGGACAGGTACAGCACGGGGTTAGATACAGAGTAAATCTCCCTCTACACTGTCCCCATCAAACACTCCCAGGACAGGTACAGCACGGGGTTAGATACAGAGTAAATCTGCCTCTACACTGTCCCCATCAAACACTCCCAGGACAGGTACAGCACGGTGTTAGATACAGAGTAAATCTCGCTCTAAACTGTCCCCATCAAACACTCCCAGGACAGGTACAGCACGGGGTTAGATACAGAGTAAATCTCCCTCTACACAGTCCCCATCAAACCCTCCCAGGACAGGTACAGCACGGGGTTAGATACAGAGTAAATCTCCCTCTACACTGACTCCCACAAAGACTCTGTGGACAGCTACACCACAGGGATATGAATAGAGTAAATCTCGCTCTAAACTGTCCCCATCAAACACTCCCAGGACAGGTACAGCACGGGGTAAGATACAGAGTAAGGCTCCCTCGACACTGTCCCCATCAAACACTCCCAGGACAGGTACAGCACGGGGTTAGATACAGAGTAAAGCTTCCTCTACACTGTCCCCATCAAACACTCCCAGGACAGGTACAGCACGGGGTTAGATACAGAGTAAATCTCCCTCTACACTGTCCCCATCAAACACTCCCAGGACAGGTACAGCACGGAGTTAGATACAGAGTAAATCTCCCTCTACACTGTCCCCATCAAACACTCCCAGGACAGGTACAGCACGGGGTTAGATACAGAGTAAATCACCCTCTACACTGTCCCCATCAAACACTCCCAGGACAGGTACAGCACGGGGTTAGATAGAGAGTCAAGCTTCCTCTACACTGTCCCCATCAAACACTCCAAGGACAGGTACAGCACGGGGTTAGATAGAGAGTCAAGCTTCCTCTACACTGTCCCCATCAAACACAATAAGGACAGGTACAGCACAGCGTTAGATATAGAGTAAAGCTCCGTCTCTTCTGTCCCCATCAAACCCTCCCAGGACAGGTACAGCACGGGGTTAGATACAGAGTAAAGCTTCCTCTACACTGTCCCCATCAAACACTCCCAGGACAGGTACAGCACGGGGTTAGATACAGAGTAAATCTCCCTCTACACTGTCCCCATCAAACACTCCCAGGACAGGTACAGCACGGGGTTAGATACAGAGTAAATCTCCCTCTACACTGTCCCCAACAAACACTCCCAGGACAGCTACAGCACGGGTTTAGATAAAGAGTAAATCTCCCTCTAAACTGTCCCCATCAAACACTCCCAGGACAGGTACAGCACGGGGTTAGAAACAGAGTAAAGCTCCCCCTATACAGTCCCCATCAAACACTCCCAGGACAGGTACAGCACGGGGTTAGATACAGAGTAAATCTACCTCTACACTGTCCCCATCAAACACTCCCAGGACAGGTACAGCACGGTGTTAGATACAGAGTAAAGCTCCCTCTACACTGTCCCCATCAAACACTCCCAGGACAGGTACAGCACGGGGTTAGATACAGAGTAAATCTCCCTCTACACTGTCCCCATCAAACACTCCCAGGACAGGTACAGCACGGGGTTAGATACAGAGTAAATCTCCCTCTACACTGTCCCCATCAAACACTCCCAGGACAGGTACAGCACGGGGTTAGAAACAGAGTAAAGCTCCCCTATACAGTCTCCATCAAACACTCCCAGGACAGGTACAGCACGGGGTTAGATACAGAGTAAATCTACCTCTACACTGTCCCCATCAAACACTCCCAGGACAGGTACAGCACGGTGTTAGATACAGAGTAAAGCTCCCTCTACACTGTCCCCATCAAACACTCCCAGGACAGGTACAGCACGGGGTTAGATACAGAGTAAATCTCCCTCTACACTGTCCCCATCAAACACTCCCAGGACAGGTACAGCACGGGGTTAGATACAGAGTAAATCTCCCTCTACACTGTCCCCATCAAACACTCCCAGGACAGGTACAGCACGGGGTTAGATACAGAGTAAATCTCCCTCTACACTGTCTCCATCAAACACTCCCAGGACAGGTACAGCACGGGGTTAGATACAGAGTAAATCTCCCTCTACACTGTCCCCATCAAACACTCCCAGGACAGGTCAGAACGGGGTTAGATACAGAGTAAAGCTCCCCCTACACCGTCCCCATCAAACACTCCCAGGACAGGTACAGCACGGGGTTAGATACAGAGTAAATCTCCCTCTACACTGTCCCCATCAAACACTCCCAGGACAGGTACAGCACGGGGTTAGATACAGAGTAAATCTGCCTCTACACTGTCTCCATCAAACACTCCCAGGACAGGTACAGCACGGGGTTAGATACAGAGTAAATCTCCCTCTACACTGTCCCCATCAAACACTCCCAGGACAGGTACAGCACGGGGTTAGATACAGAGTAAATCTGCCTCTACACTGTCCCCATCAAACACTCCCAGGACAGGTACAGCACGGTGTTAGATACAGAGTGAATCTCGCTCTAAACTGTCCCCATCAAACACTCCCAGGACAGGTACAGCACAGGGTTAGATACAGAGTAAAGCTCCCTCTATACTGTCTCCATCAAACACTCCCAGGACAGGTACAGCACGGGGTTAGATACAGAGTAAATCTCCCTCTACACTGTCTCCATCAAACACTCCCAGGACAGGTACAGCACGGGGTTAGATACAGAGTAAATCTCCCTCTACACTGTCCCCATCAAACACTCCCAGGACAGGTACAGCACGGGGTTAGATACAGAGTAAATCTCCCTCTACACTGTCCCCATCAAACACTCCCAGGACAGGTACAGCACGGGGTTAGATACAGAGTAAATCTCCCTCTACACTGTCCCCATCAAACACTCCCAGGACAGGTACAGCACAGGGTTAGATAGAGAGTCAAGCTTCCTCTACACTGTCCCCATCAAACACAATAAGGACAGGTACAGCACGGGATTAGATATAGAGTAAAGCTCCGTCTCTTTTGTCCCCATCAAACCCTCCCAGGACAGGTACAGCATGGGGTTAGATACAGAGTAAATCTCCCTCTACACCATCCCCATCAAACACTCCCAGGACAGGTACAGCACGGAGTTAGATACAGAGTAAATCTCCCTCTATACTGTCCCCATCAAACACTCCCAGGACAGGTACAGCACGGGGTTAGATACAGAGTAAATCTGCCTCTACACTGTCTCCATCAAACACTCCCAGGACAGGTACAGCACGGGGTTAGATACAGAGTAAATCTCCCTCTACACTGTCCCCATCAAACACTCCCAGGACAGGTACAGCACGGGGTTAGATACAGAGTAAATCTGCCTCTACACTGTCCCCATCAAACACTCCCAGGACAGGTACAGCACGGTGTTAGATACAGAGTAAATCTCGCTCTAAACTGTCCCCATCAAACACTCCCAGGACAGGTACAGCACAGGGTTAGATACAGAGTAAAGCTCCCTCTATACTGTCTCCATCAAACACTCCCAGGACAGGTACAGCACGGGGTTAGATACAGAGTAAATCTCCCTCTACACCGTCCCCATCAAACACTCCCAGGGCAGGTACAGCACGGGGTTAGATACAGAGTAAATCTCCCTCTACACTGTCCCCATCAAACACTCCCAGGACAGGTACAGCACGGGGTTAGATACAGAGTAAATCTCCCTCTACACTGTCCCCATCAAACACTCCCAGGGCAGGTACAGCACGGGGTTAGATACAGAGTAAATCTCCCTCTACACTGTCCCCATCAAACACTCCCAGGGCAGGTACAGCACGGGGTTAGATACAGAGTAAATCTCCCTCTACACTGTCCCCATCAAACACTCCCAGGACAGGTACAGCACGGGGTTAGATACAGAGTAAATCTCCCTCTACACTGTCCCCATCAAACACTCCCAGGACAGGTACAGCACGGGGTTAGATACAGAGTAAAACTCACTCTACACTGTCCCCATCAAACACTCCCAGGACAGGTACAGCACGGGGTTAGATACAGAGTAAAACTCACTCTACACTGTCCCCATCAAACACTCCCAGGACAGGTACAGCACGGGGTTAGATACAGAGTAAAGCTCCCTCTACACCGTCCCCATCAAACACTCCCAGGACAGGTACAGCACGGGGTTAGATACAGAGTAAATCTCCCTCTACACCGTCCCCATCAAACACTCCCAGGACAGGTACAGCACGGGGTTAGACACAGAGTAAATCTCCCTCTACACTGTCCCCATCAAACACTCCCAGGACAGGTACAGCACGGGGTTAGATACAGAGTAAATCTCCCTCTACACCGTCCCCATCAAACACTCCCAGGACAGGTACAGCACGGGGTTAGATACAGAGTAAATCTCCCTCTACACCGTCCCCATCAAACACTCCCAGGACAGGTACAGCACGGGGTTAGACACAGAGTAAATCTCCCTCTACACTGTCCCCATCAAACACTCCCAGGACAGGTACAGCACGGGGTTAGATACAGAGTAAATCTCCCTCTACACCGTCCCCATCAAACACTCCCAGGACAGGTACAGCACGGGGTTAGATACAGAGTAAAGCTCCCTCTACACTGTCCTTTTTGGGTCAGTGAATCGTGGTTTGCTTAATGTGTTGATCATGCCTGAATGGTCAGCAGGAATGTGGACATCCCAGAACCATCTGCTTCTCGGTTGGATTTCATCACATCACTGACTGAGGATGCAAAGGACAGATTTCACATCGGAGGAATGAAGGCAGTGATTGGTCTGTGCCATCAATTTACCTCGTCCTGACCGAACCCTGGCCACTCATCCAAAGAACGCCGGTCTCGTGTTCAACTCCCTCAAGCTTCCGCTCACGATACCCGCAGATATCAAGAAATTCATTCTACCCAAGAGACATGAGTTCCATAATCCCGGCCGACACTCCCCCCGGTGCCAGTACTGAGGGAGTGCTGCACTGTCGGAGGGAGATGTATATACTCTAGGATTTGAGCTCCAGAATCCAGGCCGACACTCCCCCCGGTGCCAGTACCGAGGGAGTGCTGCACTGTCGGAGGTAAATGTATATACTCTAGGATTTGAGCTTAATAATCCAGGCCGACACTCCCACCTGGTGCCAGTACTGAGGGACTGCTGCACTGACGGAGGGAGATGTCAGAGTGGTTTCGGACATATTAGAGTGTTACAGTGAGGGGTTTGGGGTATATCAGAGTGTTACAGTGAGGGATGTGGGATATATCACTGCGTTACATGAAGGGGTGTGGGGTATATCAGTGGGTTACAGTGAAGGGTGTGGGATATATCAGAGTGTTACAGTGAGGGGTGTGTGATATATCACAGTGTTACAGTGAGAGGTGTGGTGTATATCAGTGTGTTACAGTGAAGGATGTGGGATATATCAGAGTGTTACAGTGAGGGGTGTGTGATATATCACAGTGTTACAGTGAGAGGTGTGGTGTATATCAGAGTGTTACAGTGAGGGGTGTGGGGTATATCAGAGTGTTACAGTGAGGGGTGTGGGATATATCAGAGTGTTACAGTGAGAGGTGTGTGTGTATATCAGAGTGTTACAGTGAGTGGTGTGGGGTATATCAGAGTGTTACAGTGAGGGGTGTGGGATATATCAGCGTGTTACAGTGAGGGGTGTGGGATATATCAGAGTGTTACAGTGAAGGGTGTGGGATATATCAGAGTGTTACAGTGAGGGGTGTGGGATATATCAGAGTGTTACAGTGAGGGGTGTGGGATATATCAGAGTGTTACAGTGACGGGGGTGGGATATATCAGAGTGTTACAGTGAGGGGTGTGGGATATATCAGAGTGTTACAATGAGGGGTGTCGGTTATATCAGAGTGTTACAGTTAGGCTGTGGTGTATATCAGATTGTTACTGTGAGGGGTGTGGGTTATATCAGAGTGTTACAGTGAGGGGTGTGGGGTGTATCCGAGTGTTACAGTGAGGGGTATGGGGTATATCAGAGTGTTACAGCGAGAGGTGTGGGTTATATCAGAGTGTTACAGTGAGGGGTGTGGGATATATCAGAGTGTTACAGTGAGGGTTGTGAGATATATCAGAGTGTTACACCGAGGGGTGTGAGATATATCAGAGTGTTACAGTGAGGGGTGTGGGGTATATCAGAGTGTTACAGTGAGGGGTGTGGGATATATCAGAGTGTTACAGTGAGGGGTGTGGGGTATATCAGAGTGTTACAATGAGGGGCGTGGGGTATATCAGAGTGTTACAGTGAGGGGTGTGGGATATATCAGTGTGTTACAGTGAGGGGTGTGGGATATATCAGAGTGTTAGAGTGACGGGGGTGGGATATATCAGAGTGTTACAGTGAGGGGTGTGGGATATATCAGAGTGTTACAATGAGGGGTGTCGGTTATATCAGAGTGTTACAGTGAGGCTGTGGTGTATATCAGATTGTTACTGTGAGGGGTGTGGGTTATATCAGAGTGTTACAGTGAGGGGAGTGTGATATATCAGAGTGTAACTGTGAGGGCTGTGGGGTATATCAGAGTGTTACAGTGAGGGGTGTGGCATATATCAGAGTGTTACAGTGAGGGGTGTGTGGTATATCAGAGTGTTACAGTGAGGTGTGTGGGATATATCAGAGTGTTACAGTGTGGGGTGTCGGGTATATCAGAGTGTTACAGTGAGGCTGTGGTTTATATCAAAGTGTTACAGTGAGCGATGTGGGATAAAGAGTGTTAGAGTGTAGCATGTGGGATATATCAGATTGTGATAGTGAGGTATGTGCGATATATCAGATTGTTACAGTGAGGGGTGTGGTATATATCAGAGTGTTACTCTGAGGGCTGTGGGGTATATCAGAGTGTTACAGTGACGGGTGTGGGGTATATCAGGGTGTTACAGTGAGGGGTGTGGGATATATCAGAGTGTTACTGTGAGGGATGTGAGGTATATCAGAGTGTTACAGTGAGGGGTGTGGGGTATATCAGAGTGTTACAGTGAGGGGTGTGAGATATATCATAGTGTTATAGTGAGGTGTGTGGGGTATATCAGATTGTTAAACTGAGGGATGTGGGATATATTAGAGAGTTACAGTGAGGGGTGTGGGATATATCAGAATGTTACAGTGAGGGGTGTGGGATATATCAGAGTGTTACAGTGAGTGGTATGGGGAATATCAGAGCATTACAGTGAGAGGTGTGGGGTATATCAGAGTGTTACAGTGAGAGGTGAGGGATATATCAGAGTGTTACAGTGAGGGGTGTGGGGCATATCAGAGTGTTACAGTGAGAGGTGAGGGATATATCAGAGTGTTACAGTGAGGGGTGTCGGATATATCAGAGTGTTACAGTGAGAGGTGTGGGGTATATCAGAGTGTTACAGTGAGAGGTGAGGGATATATCAGAGTGTTACAGTGAGGGGTGTCGGATATATCAGAGTATTACAGTGAGGTGTGTGGGATATATCAGAGTGTTACAGTGAGGGGTGTGGCGTATATCAGAGTGTTACAGTGAGGGGTGTGGTGTATATCATATTGTTACAGTGAGGGATGTGTTTTATATCAGAGTATGACAGTGAGGGATATTGGGTTTATCATATTGTCACAGTAACGGGTGTGTGGTATATCAGATTGTGACAGGGAGCGATGTGGGGTATATCAGAGTGATACATTGAGGGGTGAGAGTTATAGCAGATTGTTACAGTAAAGAGTGTGGGATATATCAGATTGTGACAGTGAGGGATGTAGGGTGTATCAGAGTGTTACAGTGAGGGTTGCGGGATATATCCGAGTGTTACAGTGAGGGGCGTGGAATATATCAGAGTGTTACAGTGAGGGGTGTGGTGTACATCAGAGTGTTACAGTGAGGGGTGTGGGGTATATCAGAGTGTTACAGCGAGAGGTGTGGGTTATATCAGAGTGTTACAGTGAGGGGTGTGGGATATATCAGAGTGTTACAGTGAGGGTTGTGAGATATATCAGAGTGTTACACCGAGGGGTGTGAGATATATCAGAGTGTTACAGTGAGGGGTGTGGGGTATATCAGAGTGTTACAGTGAGGGGTGTGGGATATATCAGAGTGTTACAGTGAGGGGTGTGGAGTATATCAGAGTGTTACAATGAGGGGCGTGGGGTATATCAGAGTGTTACAGTGAGGGGTGTGGGATATATCAGTGTGTTACAGTGAGGGGTGTGGGGTATATCAGAGTGTTAGAGTGACGGGGGTGGGATATATCAGAGTGTTACAATGAGGGGTGTCGGTTATATCAGAGTGTTACAGTGAGGCTGTGGTGTATATCAGATTGTTACTGTGAGGGGTGTGGGTTATATCAGAGTGTTACAGTGAGGGGAGTGTGATATATCAGAGTGTTACAGTGAGGGGTGTGGGGTGTATCCGAGTGTTACAGTGAGGGGAGTGGGGTATATCAGTGTGTTACAGTGAGGGGTTTGGGATATATCAGAGTGTAACTGTGAGGGCTGTGGGGTATATCAGAGTGTTACAGTGAGGGGTGTGGCATATATCAGAGTGTTACAGTGAGGGGTGTGTGGTATATCAGAGTGTTACAGTGAGGTGTGTGGGATATATCAGAGTGTTACTGTGAGGGGTGTGGGATACATTAGTGTGTTACAGTGAGGAGTGTCGGATATATCAGAGTGTTACAGTGTGGGGTGTGGGGTATATCAGAGTGTTACAGTGTTGGGTGTGGGATATATCAGAGTGTTACAGTGAGGCTGTGGTTTATTTCAGAGTGTTACACTGAGGGATGTGGGATAAAGAGTGTTAGAGTGTAGCATGTGGGATATATCAGATTGTGATAGTGAGGTATGTGCGATATATCAGATTGTTACAGTGAGGGGTGTGGTATATATCAGAGTGTTACTCTGAGGGCTGTGGGGTATATCAGAGTGTTACATTGAGGGGTGTGGGGTATATCAGAGTGTTACAGTGACGGGTGTGGGGTATATCAGGGTGTTACAGTGAGGGGTGTGGGATATATCAGAGTGTTACTGTGAGGGATGTGAGGTATATCAGAGTGTTACAGTGAGGGGTGTGAGATATATCATAGTGTTATAGTGAGGTGTGAGGGGTATATCAGATTGTTAAACTGAGGGATGTGGGATATATTAGAGAGTTACAGTGAGGGGTGTGGGATATATCAGAATGTTACAGTGAGGGGTGTGGGATATATCAGAATGTTACAGTGAGTGGTGTGGGGTATATCAGAGCATTACAGTGAGAGGTGTGGGGTATATCAGAGAGTTACAGTGAGGGATGTGAGGTATATCAAAGTGTTACAGTGAACAGTGTGGGATATATCAGACTGTTACAGTTAGGGGTGTGGGATATAAAAGAGTGTTACTGTGAGGGGTGTGGGTTATATCAGAGTGTTACAGTGAGGGGTGCGGGATATATCAGATTGTTACAGTGAGGGGTGTGGGGTATATCACAGTCTTAGAGTGAGTGGTGTGGGATATATCAGAGTGTTACAGTGAGGGGTGTGGGGTATATCAGAGTGTTCCAGTGAGAGGTGTGGGATATATCTGAGTGTTACAGTGAGGGGTGTGGGGTATATCAGAGTGTTACAATGAGTGGCGTGGGGTATATCAGAGTGTTACAGTGAGGGGTGTGGGATATATCAGTGTGTTACAGTGAGGGGTGTGGGGTATATCAGAGTGTTAGAGTGATGGGGGTGGGATATATCAGAGTGTTACAGTGAGGGGTGTGGGGTATATCAGTGTGTTACAATGAGGGGTGTGGGTTATATCAGTGTGTTACAGTGAGGCTGTGGTGTATATCAGATTGTTGCTGTGAGGGGTGTCGGTTATATCAGAGTGTTACAGTGAGGGGTGTGGGGTGTATCCGAGTGTTACATTGAGGGGAGTGTGATATATCAGAGTGTTACTGTGAGGGCTGTGGAGTATATCAGAGTGTTACAGTGAGGGTTGTGGGATATATCAGAGTGTTACAGTGAGGGGTGTGTGGTATATCAGAGTGTTACAGTGAGGGTTGTGGTATATATCAGAGTGTTACTGTGAGGGGTGTGGGATACATTAGTGTGTTACAGTGAGGAGTGTCGGATATATCAGAGTGTTACAGTGTGGGGTGTGGGGTATATCAGAGTGTTACAGTGAGGGGTTTCGGTTATATCAGAGTGTTACAGTGAGGCTGTGGTTTATATCAGAGTGTTACAGTGTGGGGTGTGGGGTATATCAGAGTGTTACAGTGAGGGGTTTCGGTTATATCAGAGTGTTACAGTGAGGCTGTGGTTTATATCAGAGTGTTACAGTGAGGGGTGTGGGGTATATCAGAGTGTTACAGTGAGGGGTTTCGGTTATATCAGAGTGTTACAGTGAGGGATGTGGGATAAAGAGTGTTAGAGTGTAGCGTGTGGGATATATCAGATTGTGATAGTGAGGGGTGTGGGATATATCAGAGTGTTACTCTGAGGGCTGTGGGGTATATCAAAGTGTTACATTGAGGCGTGTGGGGTATATCAGAGTGTTACAGTGACGGGTGTGGGGTATATCAGGGTGTTAAACTGAGGGGTGTGGGATATATCAGAGCGTTACAGTGAGGGATGTGAGGTATATCAGAGTGTTACAGTGAGGGGTGTGGGGTATATCAGAGTGTTACATTGAGGGGTGTGGGGTATATCAGATTGTTAAACTGAGGGATGTGGGATATATCAGAGTGTTACAGTGAGGGGTGTGGGGTATATCAGAATGTTACAGTGAGGGGTGTGGGATATATCAGAGTGTTACAGTGAGTGGTGAAGGGTATATCAGAGCGTTACAGTTAGGGGTGTGGGTTATATCAGAGTGTTACAGTGAGGGGTGCGGGATATATCAGATTGTTACAGTGAGGGGTGTGGGGTATATCACAGTCTTAGAGTGAGGGGTGTGGGGTATATAAGAGTGTTACAGTCAGGGGTGTGTGGGTTAAACCAGAGTGTTGCAGTGAAGGATGTGGGATATATCAGAGTGTTACAGTGAGGGGTGTGGTATATATCAGAGTGTTACAGTGAGGGGTGTGGGATATATCAGAGTGTTACAGTGAGGGTTGTGAGATATATCAGAGTGTATCAGTGAGGGGTGTGAGATATATCAGAGTGTTATACTGAGGGGTGTGGGGTATATCAGAGTGTTCCAGTGAGGGGTTTGGGATATATCTGAGTGTTACAGTGAGGGGTGTGGGGCATATCAGAGTGTTACAATGAGGGGCGTGCGGTATATCAGAGTGTTACAGTGAGGGGTGTGTGATATATCAGTGTGTTACAGTGAGGGGTGTGGGGTATATCAAAGTGTTAGAGTGACGGGGTTGGGATATATCAGTGTGTTACAGTGAGGGGTGTGGGGTATATCAGAGTGTTAGAGTGACGGGGGTGGGATATATCAGAGTGTTACAGTGAGGGGTGTGGGATATATCAGAGTGTTACAATGAGGGGTGTCGGTTATATCAGAGTGTTACAGTGAGGGGTGTGGGATATATCAGAGTGTTACAATGAGGGGTGTCGGTTATATCAGAGTGTTACAGTGAGGCTGTGGTGTATATCAGATTGTGAAAGTGTTTATGTATGTGTGAGAGTGTTTATGTGTGTGTGAGTGTGTTTTTGTGTGTTTGAGAGTATTTATGTGTGTGTGAGATTGTTTATGTGTGTTTGTGTGTTTATGTGTGTGTGTGTGTTTATGTGTGTGTGAGAGTGTTTATGTGTGTGAGTGTGTTTAAGTGTGTGTGAGAGTGTTTATGTGTGTGTGAGTGTGTTTATGTATGTGTGAGTGTGTATGTCTGTGTGAGTGTGTTTATGTGTGTGTGAGAGTGTTTATGTGTGTGTGATAGTGTTTATGAGTGAAAGAGTTCTTGTATATGTGTGAGTTTGTTTATGTGTGTGTGATTGTGTGTATGTGTGTGTGAAAGTGTTTATGTATGTGTGAATGTGTTTATGTGTGTGTGAAAGTGTTTATGTATGTGTGAGAGTGTTTATGTGTGTGTGAGAGTATTTATGTGTGTGTGAGATTGTTTATGTGCGTTTGTGTGTTTATGTATGTGTGTGTGTTTATGTGTGTGTGAGAGTGTTTATGTGTGTGTGAGTGTGTTTATGTGTGTGAGAGTGTTTATGTGTGTGTGTGTGTTTATGTGTGTGTGAGAGTGTTTATGTGTGTGTAAGTGTGTTTATGTGTGTGTGAGTGTTTATGTGTGTGTGAGTGTGTTTATGTGTGTGTGAGTGTTTATGTGTGTGAGAGTGTGTTTGTGTGTGTGAGAGTGTTTATGTGTGTGAGAGAGTGTTTATGTATGTGTTTATGTGTGTGTGAAAGTGTTTATGTATGTGTGAGAGTGTTTATGTGTGTGTGAGTGTGTTTTTGTGTGTTTGAGAGTATTTATGTGTGTGTGAGATTGTTTATGTGTGTTTGTGTGTTTATGTGTGTGTGTGTGTTTATGTGTGTGTGAGAGTGTTTATGTGTGTGTGATTGTGTTTAAGTGTGTGTGAGAGTGTTTATGTGTGTGTGAGTGTGTTTATGTATGTGTGAGTGTGTATGTCTGTGTGAGTGTGTTTATCTGTGTGTGAGTGTGTTTATGTGTGTGTGTTTGTGTGTTTAGGAGTGTGTGAGTGTGTTTATGTGTGTTTGAGTTTGTTTATGTGTGTGTGAGAGAGTTTAAGTGTGTCAGAGTGTGTTTATGTGTGTGTGAGATTGTTTATGATTGTGTGTGTGTTTATGTGTGTGTGAGTGTGTTTATGTGTGTATGTGTGTGTGTTTAAGAGTGTGCGAGAGTGTTTATGTGTGTTTGAGTTTGTTTATGTGTGTGTGAGAGTGTTTATGTGTGTGTGAGAGAGTTTAAGTGTGTGTGAGAATGTTTATGTGTGTTTGAGAGTGTTTATGTGTGTGAGAGTGTTTATGTGTCTGTGTGTGTGTTTACATGTGTGTGAGAGTGTTTATGTGTGTGTGAGCATGTTTTTGTGTGTGTGAGAGTTTTAATGTGTGTGAGTGTGTTTATGTGTGTGTTTGTTTATGTGTGTGTGTTACTATATGTGAAAGTGTGTTTATGTGTGTGTGAGTGTGTTTATCTGTGTGTGCGTGTGTTTATGTGTGTGAGAGAGTATTTATGTGTGTGTGAGTGTGTTTATATATGTGTGTGAGTTTTTATGTGTGTGTGAGAGTGTTTATTTGTGTGTGAGTGTATTTATGTGTGTATGAGAGTGTTTAAGTTTGTGTGAGCATGTTTTTGTGTGTGTGAGAGTTTTAATGTGTGTGAGTGTGTTTATGTGTGTGTGTGTGTTTATGTGCGTAAGTGTTTATTGTGGGTTATGTCAGAGTGTTACAGTGAGGGGTGTGGGATATATCAGAGTGTTACAGTGAGGTGTGTGGAGTATATCAGAGTGTTACAGTGAGTGGTGCGGGATATATCAGAATGTTACAGTGAGGCGTGTGTGGTATATCAGAGTGTTACAGTGAGGGTTGTGGGACATATCAGAGTGTTACAGTGAGGGGTGTGTGGTATATCAGAGTGTTACAGTGAGGTGTGTCGGATATATCAGAGTGTTACTGTGAGGGGTGTGGGATACATTAGTGTGTTACAGTGAGGAGGGTCGGATATATCAGAGTGTTACAGTGTGGGGTGTGGGGTATATCAGAGTGTTACAGTGAGGGGTGTCGGTTATATCAGAGTGTTACAGTGAGGCTGTGGTTTACATCAGAATGTTACTGTGAGGGATGTGGTATAAAGAGTGTTAGAGTGTAGCGTGTGGGATATATCAGATTGTGATAGTGAGGTATGTGGGATATATCAGATTGTTACAGTGAGGGATGTGGGATATATCAGAGTGTTACAGTGAGGGATGTGAGGTATATCATAGTGTTACATTGAGGTGTGTGGGATATATCAGAGAGTTACAGTGAGTGATGTGAGGTATATCACATTGTTACATTGAAGGGTGTGGGATATAAAAGAGTGTTACAGTGAGGGGTGTGGGTTATATCAGAGTGTTACAGTGAGGGGTGCGGGATATATCAGATTGTTACAGTGAGGGGTGTGGGGTATATCACAGTCTTAGAGTGAGGGGTGTGGGATATATCAGAGTGTTACTGTGAGGGGTGTGGTATATATCAGAGTGTTACAGTGAGGGGTATGGGGTATATCAGAGTGTTACTGTGAGGGGTGTGGTGTATATCAGTGTTTTTCATTGAGGATTGTGGGATATATCAGAGTGTTATAGTGATGGTTCTGGGATACATCAGCGTGTCACAGTAACGGGTGTGTGGTATATCAGATTGTGACAGGGAGCGATGTGGGGTATATCAGAGTGATACAGTGAGGGGTGTGGGATATATCAGAGCGTTACAGTGAGGGGTGTGGGTTATATCAGAGTGTTACAGCGAGGGGGGTGGGGTATATCAGAGTGTTACAGTGAGGGGTGAGGGATATATCAGAGTGTTACAGTGAGGGTTGTGAGATATATCAGACTGTTACTGTGAGGGGTGTGAGATATATCAGAGTGTTACAGTGAGGTGTGTGGGGTATATCAGAGTGTTCCAGTGAGGGGTGTGGGATATATCAGAGTGTTATAGTGAGGTGTGCGTGGTATATCACATTGTTAAACTGAGGGATGTGGGGTATATCAGATTGTTACAGTGAGGGGTGTGGTATCTATCTGAGTGTTACCATGAGGGGTGTGGTGTATATCAGACTGTTACATTGAGGGGTGTGGGATATATCAGTGTTACAGTGAGAGGTGTGGGATATACCAGAGTGTTACAGTGAGGGGTGTGGGGTATATCAGAGTGTTACAGTGAGGGGTGTGGGGTATATCAGAGTGTTACATTGAGGGGTGTGGGATAAATCAGAGTGTTACAGTGAGGTGTGTGGGATATATCAGAGTGTTACAGTGAGGGGTGTGGGATATGTCAGAGTATTACATTGAGGGGTGTCGGACATATCAGTGTTACAGTGAGGGTTGTGGGATATATCAGAGTGTTTCATTAAAGGTTTTTGCGTATATCAGAGTGTTACAGTGAGCGGTGTTGTGTATATCAGAGTGTTACAGTGAGGGGTGTGGTGTATATCCGAGTGTAACAGTGAGGGATATGGGGTTTATCATAGTGTTACAGTGAGGGGTGTCGGATATATCAGAGTGTTACAGTGAGGGGCGTGGGGTATATCAGAGTGTTACAGTGAGGGGTGTGGGATATATCAATGTGTTACAGTGAGGTGTGTGGGGTATATCAGAGTGTTAGAGTGACGGGGGTGGGATATATCAGAGTGTTACAGTGAGGGCTGTGGGATATATCAGAGTGTTAAATGAGGGGTGTCGGTTATATCAGAGTGTTACAGTGAGGCTGTGGTGTATATCAGATTGTTGTTGTGAGGGGTGTGGGTTATATCAGAGTGTTACAGTGAGGGGTGTGGGGTATATCCGAGTGTTACAGTGAGGGGAGTGTGATATATCAGAGTGTTACTGTGAGGGCTGTGGGATATATCAGAGTGTTATAGTGAGGTGTATGCGGTATATCAGATTGTTAAACTGAAGGATGTGGGATATATCAGAGTGTTACAGTGATTGGTGTGAGATATATCAGAGTGTTATAGTGAGGTGTGTGCGCTATATCAGATTGTTAAACTGAGGGATGTGGGATATATCAGAGTGTTACAGTGAGTGATGTGAGGTATATCACAGTGTTACAGTGAAGGGTGTGGGATATATCAGACTGTTACAGTGAGGGGTGTGGCATATAAAAGAGTGTTACAGTGAGGGGTGTGGGTTATATCAGAGTGTTACAGTGAGGGGTGTGGGGTATATCACAGTCTTAGAGTGAGGGGTGTGGGGTATATCAGAGTGTTACAGTCAGGGGTGTGTGGGTTATAGCAGAGTGTTGCAGTGAAGGATGTAGGATATATCAGAGTGTTACATTGAGGGGTGTGGTATATATCAGAGTGTTACAGTGAGGGGTGTGGGGTATATCAGAGTGTTCCAGTGAGGGGTGTGGGATATATCTGAGTGTTACTGTGAGGGGTGTGGGGTATATCAGAGTGTTACAATGAGGGGCATGGGGTATATCAGAGTGTTACAGTGAGGGGTGTGTGATATATCAGGGTGTTACAGTGAGGGGTGTGGGGTATATCAGAGTGTTAGAGTGACGGGGGTGGGATATATCAGAGTGTTACAGTGAGGGGTGTGGGATATATCAGAGTGTTACAATGAGGTGTGTCGGTTATATCAGAGTGTTACAGTGAGGCTGTGGTGTATATCAGATTGTTGCTGTGAGGGGTGTGGGTTATATCAGAGTGTTACAGTGAGGGTTGTGGGATATATCAGAGTGTTACAGTGAGGTGTGTGTGGTATATCAGAGTGTTACAGTGAGGTGTGTGGGATATATCAGAGTGTTACTGTGAGGGGTGTGGGATACATTAGTGTGTTACAGTGAGGAGTGTCGGATATATCAGAGTGTTACAGTGTGGGGTGTGGGGTATATCAGAGTGTTTCAGTGAGTGGTGTCGGTTTTCTCAGAGTGTTACAGTGAGGCTGTGGTTTATATCAGAGTGTTACAGTGAGGCTGTGGTTTATATCAGAATGTTACAGTGAGGGATGTGGGATAAAGAGTGTTAGAGTGTAGCGTGTGGGATATATCAGATTGTGATGGTGAGGTATGTGGGATATATCAGATTGTTACAGTGAGGGGTGTGGGATATATCAGAGTGTTACATTGAGGGGTGTGGGGTATATCAGAGTGTTACTCTGAGGGCTGTGGGGTATATCAGAGTGTTACAGTGAGGGGTGTGAGACATATCAGAGTGTTACAGTGAGGGGTGTGGGGTATATCAGGGTGTTAAAGTGAGGGGTGTGGGATATATCAGAGTGTTACAGTGAGGGATGTGAGGTATATCAGAGTGTTACAGTGAGGGGTGTGGGGTATATCAGAGTGTTACAGTGAAGGGTGTGAGATATATCAGAATGTTATAGTGAGGTGTGTGGGGTATATCAGAGTGTTACATTGAGGGGTGTGGGGTATATCAGACTGTTAAACTGAGGGATGTGGGATATATCAGAGTGTTACAGTGATGGGTGTGGGGTATATCAGAGTGTTACAGTGAGTGGTGTGGGGTATATCAGAGCGTTACAGTTTGGGGTGTGGGGTATATCTGATTGTTACAGTGAGAGGTGTGGGGTATATCAGAGTGTTATAGTGAGGTGTGTGCGCTATATCAGATTGTTAAACTGAGGGATGTGGGATATATCAGAGTGTTACAGTGAGGGATGTGAGGTATATCATAGTGTTACTTTGAGGTGTGTGGGATATATCAGAGAGTTACAGTGAGTGATGTGCGGTATATCACAGTGTTACAGTGAAGGGTGTGGGATATTCAGACTGTTACAGTGTGGGGTGTGGCATATAAAAGAGTGTTACAGTGAGGGGTGTGGGTTATATCAGAGTGTTACAGTGAGGGGTGTGGGATATATCAGATTGTTACAGTGAGGGGTGTGGGGTATATCACAGTCTTAGAGTGAGGGGTGTGGGATATATCAGAGTCTTACTGTGAGGGGTGTGGTATATATCAGAGTGTTAGAGTGACGGGTGTGGGATATATCAGAGTGTTACAGTGAGGTGTGTGGGGTATATCAGAGTGTTCCAGTGAGGGGTGTGGGATATATCAGAGTGTTACAGTGAGGGGTGTTGGATATATCAGAGTGTTATAGTGAGGTGTGCGGGGTATATCACATTGTTAAACTGAGGGATGTGGGGTATATCAGATTGTTACAGTGAGGGGTGTGGTATCTATCTGAGTGTTACCGTGAGGGGTGTGGTGTATATCAGACTCTTACATTGAGGGGTGTGGGATATATCAGTGTTACAGTGAGGGCTGTGGGATATATCAGAGTGTTACATTGAGAGGTGTGGGATAAATCAGAGTGTTACAGTGAGGGGTGTGGGATATATCAGAGTGTTACAGTGAGGGGTGTGGGATATGTCAGTGTATTACATTGAGGGGTGTCGGACATATCAGTGTTACAGTGAGGGTTGTGGGATATATCAGAGTGTTTCATTAAAGGTTTTTGCGTATATCAGAGTGTTACAGTGAGCGGTTTTGTGTATATCAGATTGTTACAGTGAGGGGTGTGGTGTATATCAGAGTGTAACATTGAGGGATATGGGGTTTATCATAGTGTTACAGTGAGGGGTGTCGGATATATCAGAGTGATACAGTGAGGGGTGTGGGGTATATCAGAGTGTTACAATGAGGGGCGTGGGGTATATCAGAGTGTTACAGTGAGGGGTGTGGGATATATCAGTGTGTTACAGTGAGGGGTGTGGGGTATATCAGATTGTTAGAGTGACGGGGGTGGGATATATCAGAGTTTTACAGTGAGGGGTGTGATATATATCAGAGTGTTACAATGAGGGGTGTCGGTTATATCAGAGTGTTACAGTGAGGCTGTGGTGTATAACAGATTGTTGCTGTGAGGGGTGTGGGTTATATCAGAGTGTTACAGTGAGGGGTGTGGGGTTTATCCGAGTGTTACAGTGAGGGGAGTGTGATATATCAGAGTGTTACTGTGAGGGCTGTGGACTATATCTGAGTGTTACAGTGAGGGGTGCGGGATATATCAGAGTGTTACAGTGAGGGGTGTGTGGTATTTCAGAGTGTTAAAGTGAGGTGTGTGGGATATATCAGAGTGTTACTGTGAGGGGTGTGGGGTATATCAGATTGTGACAGGGAGCGATGTGGGGTATATCAGAGTGATACAGTGAGGGGTGTGAGCTATAGCAGATTGTTACAGTAAAGAGTGTGGGATATATCAGATTGTGACACTGAAGGATGTAGGGTTTATCAGAGTGTTACAGTGAGGGTTGTGGGATATATCAGAGCGTTACAGTGAGGGGTGTGGGTTATATCAGAGTGTTACAGCGAGGGGTGTGGGATATATCAGAGTGTTATATTGAGGGGTGTGGGATAAATCAGAGTGTTACAGTGAGGGGTGTGGGATATATCAGAGTGTTACAGTGAGGGGTGTGGGATATGTCACAGTATTACATTGAGGGGTGTCGGACATATCAGTGTTACTGTGAGGGTTGTGGGATATATCAGAGTGTTTCATTAAAGGGTTTTGCGTATATCAGAGTGTTACAGTGAGCGGTGTTGTGTATATCAGAGTGTTACAGTGAGGGGTGTGGTGTATATCAGAGTGTAACAGTGAGGGATATGGGGTTTATCATAGTGTTACAGTGAGGGGTGTCGGATATATCAGAGTGTTACAGTGAGGGGTGTGGGGTATATCAGAGTGTTACAATGAGGGGCGTGGGGTATATCAGAGTGTTAGAGTGACGGGGGTGGGATATATCAGAGTGTTACAGTGAGGGATGTGGGATATATCAGAGTGTTACAATGTGGGGTGTCGTTTATATCAGAGTGTTACAGTGAGGCTGTGGTGTATATCAGATTGTTGCTGTGAGGGGTGTGGGTTATATCAGAGTGTTACAGTGAGGGGTGTGGGGTGTATCCGAGTGTTACAGTGAGGTGTGTGATATATCAGAGTGTTACTGTGAGGGCTGTGGAGAATATCAGAGTGTTACAGTGAGTGGTGCGGGATATATCAGAGTGTTACAGTGAGGGGTGTGTGGTATATCAGAGTCTTACAGTGAGGGTTGTGGGATATATCAGAGTGTTACAGTGAGTGGTGTGTGGTATATCAGAGTGTTACAGTGAGGTGTGTGGGATATATCAGAGTGTTACTGTGAGGGGTGTGGGGTATATCAGAGTGTTACATTGAGGGGTGTCGGTTATATCAGAGTGTTACAGTGAGGCTGTGGTTTATATCAGAATGTTACAGTGAGGGATGTGCGTTAAAGAGTGTTAGAGTGTAGCATGTGGGATATATCAGATTGTGATAGTGAGGTATGTGGGATAGATCAGATTGTTACAGTGAGGGGTGTGGGATATATCAGAGTGTTACTCTGAGGGCTGTGGGGTATATCAGAGTGTTACATTGAGGGGTGTGGGGTATATCAGAGTGTTACAGTGAGGGATGTGAGGTATATCAGAGTGTTACAGTGAGGGGTGTGGGATATATTTGAGTATTACAGTGAGGGATGTTGGATATATCAGGACGTTACAGTGAGTGGTGTGGGTATATCAGTGTGTTACAGTGAGGGGTGTGGAATATATCAGTGTGTTTCACTGAGGGGTGTGAGGTATTTAGGAGCGTTAAAGTTAGTGTTGTGGGGTATATCAGAGTGTTACAGTGAGGTGTTTGGGATAAGTCATAGTGTTGCACTGAGGGGTGTGTGGTATATCAGAATGTTACAGTGAGGGGTGTGGAATATATCAGAGTGTTACAGTGATTGGTGTAGGGTATATCAGAGTGTTCCAGTGAGGGGTGTGGGATATATCTGAGTGTTACAGTGAGGGGTGTGGTGTATATCAGAGTGTTACAGTGAGGGGTGTGGTGTATATCAGAGTGTTAAGATGAGGGCTGTGGGATATATCAGAGTGTTACAGTGAGAGGTGTGGGATATATCAGAGTGTTACAGTGAGGGGTGTGGGGTATATCAGAGTGTTACAATGAGGGGTGTGGGGTATATCAGAGTGTTGCAGTGAGCGGTGTGGGGTATATCAGAGTGTTACAATGAGGGGTGTGTGCTATATCAGATTGTTACAGTGAGGGGTATGGGGTATATCAGAGTGTTACAATGAGCGTTGTGGGGTATATCAGAGTGTTACAATGAGCGGTGTGGTGTATATCAGTGTTTTACATTGAGGAGTGTGGTATATATCAGAGTTTTATAGTGAGGGTTGTGGGATACATCAGCGTGTCACAGTAACAGGTGTGTGGTATATCAGATTGTGACAGGGAGCGATGTGGGGTATATCAGAGTGATACAGTGAGGGGTGTGAGCTATAGCAGATTGTTACTGTAAAGAGTGTGGGATATATCAGATTGTGACAGTGAGGGATGTAGGGTTTATCAGAGTGTTACAGTGAGGTGTTTGGGATAAGTCAGAGTGTTACACTGAGGGGTGTGTGGTATTACAGAATGTAACAGTGAGGGGTGTGGAATATATCAGAGTGTTACAGTGAGGGGTGTGGGATACATCAGAGTGTAACAGTGAGGTGTGTGGAGTATATCAGTTTGTTACAGTGAGGGTTTCATGGAAATCAGAGTGTTACAGTGAGGGATGTGGGGTATATCTGAGTGTTACACTGAGGGGTGTGGGATATATCAGACTGTTACAGTGAGCGGTGTGGGTTATATAAAAGTGTTACAATGATGGGTGTGGGGTATATCAGAGTGTTACAGTGAGGGGTGTGGGGTATATCAGAGTGTTACAGTGAGGGGTGTGGGATATATCAGAGTGTTACAGTGAGGGATGTGCGGTATATCAGTGTTACACTGAGGTGTGTGGGAGATATCAGAGAGTTACAGTGAGGGGTGTGGGCTATATAAAAGTGTTACAATGATGGGTGTGGGGTATATCAGAGTGTTACAGTGAGGGGTGTGGGGTATATCAGACTGTTACAGTGAGGAGTGTGGGATATATCAGAGTGTTATAGTGAGGGTTGTGGGATACATCAGCGTGTCACAGTAACGGGTGTGTGGTATATCAGATTGTGACAGGAAGCGATGTGGCGTATATCAGAGTGATACAGTGAGGGGTGTGAGGTATAGCAGATTGTTTCAGTAAAGGGTGTGGGATATATCAGATTGTGACAGTGAGGGATGTAGGGTTTATCAGAGTGTTACAGTGAGGGGTGTGGGATATATCAGAGTGTTACAGTGAGGGATGTGCGGTATATCAGTGTTACACTGAGGTGTGTGGGAGATATCAGAGAGTTACAGTGAGGGGTGTGGGCTATATCAGTGTGTTACAGTGAAGGCTGTGGGATATATCAGAGTGTTACAGTGAGGGGTGTGGGATATTTCAGAGTGATACCGTGAGGGGTGTGTGGGGTATAGCAGAGTGTGCAGTGAAGGATGTGGGATATTTCAGAGTGTTACAGTGAGGGGTGTGGGATATATCAGAGTGTTACATTGAGGTGTGTTGGGTATATCAGAGTGTTACAGTGAGGGGTGTGGGATATATTAGAGTGTTACATTGAGCGGTGTGCGGTATATCAGAGTGTTACAATGAGCGGTGAGGTGTATATCAGTGTTTTACATTGAGGAGTGTGGGATATATCAGAGTGTTATAGTGAGGGTTGTGGGATACATCAGCGTGTCACAGTAACGGGTGTGTGGTATATCAGATTGTGACAGGAAGCGATGTGGCGTATATCAGAGTGATACAGTGAGGGGTGTGAGGTATAGCAGATTGTTTCAGTAAAGGGTGTGGGATATATCAGATTGTGACAGTGAGGGATGTAGGGTTTATCAGAGTGTTACAGTGAGGGGTGTGGGGTATATCAGAGTGTTACAATAAGGGTTGTGAGATATATCAGAGTGTTACAGTGAGGGGTGTGGGGTATATCAGAGTGTTACAGTGAGGGTTATGAGGTATATCAGAGTGTTACAGTGAGGGGTGTGGGATATATCAGAGTGTTACAGTGAGGGTTGTGAGATATATCAGAGTGTTACAGTGAGGGGTGTGAGGTATATCAGAGTGTTCCAGTGAGGGGTGTGGGATATATCAGAGTGTTACAGTGGGGGGTGTGGCATATATCAGAGTGTTACAATAAGGGTTGTGAGATATATCAGAGTGTTACAGTGAGGGGTGTGGGATACATCAGAGTGTTACTGTGAGGGTTGTGGGACATATCAGAGTGTTATAGTTACGTGTGTGGGTATATCAGAGTGTTACAGTGAGGATTTGGTGTATATCAGAGTGTTACAGTGAGGGCTGTGGGATATATCAGAGTGTTACAGTGAGGATTTGGTGTATATCAGAGTGTTACAGTGAGGGCTGTGGGATATATCAGAGTGTTACAGTGAGGGATGTGCGGTATATCAGTGTTACACTGAGGTGTGTGGGAGATATCAGAGTGTTACAGTGAGGGGTGTGGGGTTTATCAGAGTGTTACAGTGAAGGCTGTGGGATATATCAGAGTGTTACAGTGAGGGGTGTGGGATATTTCAGAGTGATACCGTGAGGGGTGTGTGGGGTATAGCAGAGTGTGCAGTGAAGGATGTGGGATATTTCAGAGTGTTACAGTGAGGGGTGTGGGATATTTCAGAGTGTTACATTGAGGGGTGTTGGGTATATCAGAGTGTTACAGTGAGGGGTGTGGGATATATCAGAGTGTTACATTGAGGGGTGTGGGATATATCAGAGTGTTACATTGAGGGGTGTTGGGTATATCAGAGTGTTACAGTGAGGGGTGTGGGATATATCAGAGTGTTACATTGAGGGGTGTGCGGTATATCAGAGTGTTACAATGAGCAGTGAGGTGTATATCAGTGTTTTACATTGAGGAGTGTGGGATATATCAGAGTGTTATAGTGAGGGTTGTGGGATACATCAGCGTGTCACAGTAACGGGTGTGTGGTATACCTGATTGTGACATGAAGCGATGTGGGGTATATCAGAGTGATACAGTGAGGGGTGTGAGGTATAGCAGATTGTTACAGTAAAGGGTGTGGGATATATCAGAGTGTTACAGTGCGGTGTGTGGGGTATATCAGAGTGTTACAATAAGGGTTGTGAGATATATCAGAGTGTTACAGTGAGGGGTGTGGGGTATATCAGAGTGTTACAGTGAGGGTTGTGGGGTATATCAGAGTGTTACAGTGAGGGGTGTGGGATATATCAGAGTGTTACAGTGAGGGTTGTGAGATATATCAGAGTGTTACAGTGAGGGGTGTGAGGTATATCAGAGTGTTCCAGTGAGGGGTGTGGGATATATCAGAGTGTTACAGTGGGGGGTATGGCGTATATCAGAGTGTTACAGTGAGGGGTGTGGGATACATCAGAGTGTTACAGTGAGGGTTGTGGGGTATATCAGAGTGTTACAGTGAGGGTTGTGGGGTATATCAGAGTGTTACAGTGAGGGGTGTGGGGTATATCAGAGTGTTACAATGAGTGGTGTGTGCTATATCAGAGTGTTACAATGAGGGGTGTGGGGTATATCAGAGTGTTACAGTGAGCGGTGTGGGGTATATCAGAGTGTTACAATGAGTGGTGTGTGCTATATCAGAGTGTTACAGTGAGTGGTATGGGGTATATCAGAGTGTTACAGTGAGGGGGGGTGGGGTATATCAGAGTGTTACAGCGAGGGTTGTGGGATATATCAGAGTGTTACAGTGAGGGGTGTGGGTTATATCAGAGTGTTACAGTGAGCTGTGTGGTGTATATCAGTGTTAACGTGAGTGGTGTGTGGTATATCAGAGTGTGACAGTGAGGGATGTGGGGTTTATCAGAGTGTTACAGTGAGGGGAGTGGGGTTTATCAGAGTGTTACAGTGAGGGGTGTGAGGTTTATCAGAGTGTTTCAGTGAGGGGTGTGGTGTATATCAGAGTGTTACAGTGAGGGATGTGGGGTTTAACAGAGTGTTACAGTGTGGGGTGTGGAGTATATATGAGTGTTACAGTGAGAGGTGTTGGATATATCAATGTGTTACAGTGAGGGGTGTGGGTTTAATCACAGTGTTACAGGGAGGGGTGTGGGATATATCAGAGTGTTACAGTGAGGGGTGTGAGATATATCAGAGTGTTACAGTGAGGGGTGTGGGGTATATCAGATTGTTACAGTGAGGGGTGTGGGGTATATCAGAGTGTTGGAGTGAGGGCTGTGGGATATATCAGAGTGTTACAGTGAGGGTTGTGAGATATATCAGAGTGTTACAGTGAGGGGTGTGAGGTATATCTGAGTGTTCCAGTGAGGGGTGTGGGATATATCAGAGTGTTACAGTGGGGCGTGTGGGGTATATCAGAGTGTTACAGTGAGGGGTGTGGGGTACATCAGAGTGTTACAGTGAGGGGTGTGGTGTATATCAGAGTGTTACAATGAGGGGTGTGGGGTATATCAGAGTGTTACAGTGAGCGGTATGGGGTATATCAGAGTGTTACAATGAGTGGTGTGTGCTATATCAGAGTGTTACAATGAGGGGTATGGGGTATATCAGTGTTACAGTGAGGGGGGGTGGGGTATATCAGAGTGTTACAGCGAGGGTTGTGGGATATATCAGAGTGTTACAGTGAGCGGTGTGGGGTATATCAAAGTGTTACAGTGAGTGGTGTGGAGTTTTTCAGCGTGTTACAGTGAGAGGTGTGGGATATATCAGAGTGTTACAGTGAGGGGTGTGGGATATATCAGAGTGTTACAGTGAGGGTTGTGGGATATATCAGAGTGTTACAGTGAGGGGTGTGGGATATATCAGAGTGTTACAGTGATGTTTGTGGAATATATCAGAGTGTTACAGTGAGCAGTGTGGTGTACATCAGAGTGTTACAGTGAGGGGTGTGGGATATATTTGAGTATTACAGTGAGGTGTGTGGGATATATCAGAGCGTTACAGTGAGTGGTGTGGGTATATCAGTGTGTTACAGTGAGGGGTGTGGAATATATCAGTGTTTTTCAGTGAGGGGTGTGAGGTATATAGGAGCGTTAAAGTTAGTGTTGTGGGGTATATCAGAGTTTTACAGTGAGGTGTTTGGGATAAGTCAGAGTGTTGCACTGAGGGGTATGTGGTATATCAGAATGTTACAGTGTGGGGTGTGGAATATATCAGAGTGTTACAGTGAGGTGTGTGGAGTATATCTGAGTGTTATAGTGAGGTGTGTGGGGTATATCAGATTGTTAAACTGAGGGATGTGGGGTATATCAGATTGTTACAGTGAGGGGTGTGGTATATATCTGAGTGTTACCGTGAGGGGTGTGGTGTATATCAGACTGTTACATTGAGGGGTGTGGGATATATCAGAGTGTTACAGTGAGGGGTGTAGGATAATTCAAAGTGTTACAGTGAGGGGTGTGTGATATATCAGAGTGTTACAGTGAGGGGTTTGGGATATGTCAGAGTATTACATTGAGGCGTGTCAGACATATCAGTGTTACAGTGAGGGTTGTGGGATATATCAGAGTGTTTCATTAAAGGGTTTTGCGTATATCAGAGTATTACAGTGAGCGGTGTTGTGTATATCAGAGTGTTACAGTGAGGGGTGTGGGTATATCATAGTGTTACAATGAGGGGTGTGGAATATATCAGAGTGTTACATTGAGCAGTGTGGTGTACATCAGAGTGTAACAGTGAGGGGTGTGGGGCATATCAGAGTGTTACAGTGAGGGGTGTGGGGTACATCAGAGTGTTACAGTGAGGGTTGTGGTGTATATCAGAGTGTTACAATGAGGGGTGTGGAATATATCAGAGTGTTACATTGAGCAGTGTGGTGTACATCAGAGTGTTACAGTGAGGGGTGTGGGATATATTTGAGTATTACAGTGAGGGGTGTTGGATATATCAGGGCGTTACAGTGAGTGGTGTGGGTATATCAGTGTGTTACAGTTAGGGGTGTGGAATATATCAGTGTGTTTCACTGAGGGGTGTGAGGTATATAGGAGTGTTAAAGTCAGTGTTGTTGGGTATATCAGATTGTTACAGTGAGGTGTTTGGGATAAGTCAGAGTGTTGCACTGAGGGGTGTGTGGTATATCAGAATGTTACAGTGAGGGGTGTGGAATATATCAGAGTGTTACAGTGAGTGGTGTGGGGTATATCAGAGTGTTCCAGTGAGGGGTGTGGGATATATCTGAGTGTTACAGTGAGGGGTGTGGGATATATCAGAGTGTTATAGTGAGGTGTGCGGGTTATATCAGATTGTTAAACTGAGGGATGTGGGGTATATCAGATTGTTACAGTGAGGGGTGTGGTATATTTCTGAGTGTTACCGTGAGGGGTGTGGTGTATATCAGACTGTTACATTGAGGGGTGTGGGATATATCAGTGTTACAGTGAGAGGTGTGGGATATACCAGAGTGTTACAGTGAGGGGTGTGGGATATATCAGAGTGTTACAGTGAGGGGTGTGGGATATGTCAGAGTATTACATTGAGGGGTGTCGGACATATCAGTGTTACAGTGAGGGTTGTGGGATATATCAGAGTGTTTCATTAAAGGGTTTTGCGTATATCAGAGTGTTACAGTGAGCGGTGTTGTGTATATCAGAGTGTTACAGTGAGGGCTGTGGGTATATCATAGTGTTACAGTCAGGGATGTGAGTTATATCAATGTGTTACAATGAGGGGTGTGGGGTATATCCAAGTAACAGTGAGGGGTGTGGGTTATATCAGAGTGTTACAGTGAGGGGTGTGGTGTATATCAGAGTGTTCCAGTGAGGGGTGTGGGGTATATCAGAGTGTTACAGTGAGGGGTGTGGGGTATATCAGAGTGTTACAGTGAGGGGTGTGGGGTACATCAGAGTGTTACAGTGAGGGTTGTGGTGTATATCAGAGTGTTACAATGAGGGGTGTGGGGTATATCAGAGTGTTGCAGTGAGCGGTGTGGGGTATATCAGAGTGTTACAATGAGGGGTGTGTGCTATATCAGATTGTTACAATGAGCGTTGTGGGGTATATCAGAGTGTTACAATGAGCGGTGTGGTGTATATCAGTGTTTTACATTGAGGAGTGTGGTATATATCAGAGTTTTATAGTGAGGGTTGTGGGATACATCAGCGTGTCACAGTAACAGGTGTGTGGTATATCAGATTGTGACAAGGAGCGATGTGGGGTATATCAGAGTGATACAGTGAGGGGTGTGAGCTATAGCAGATTGTTACTGTAAAGAGTGTGGGATATATCAGATTGTGACAGTGAGGGATGTAGGGTTTATCAGAGTGTTACAGTGAGGTGTTTGGGATAAGTCAGAGTGTTACACTGAGGGGTGTGTGGTATTACAGAATGTAACAGTGAGGGGTGTGGAATATATCAGAGTGTTACAGTGAGGGGTGTGGGATACATCAGAGTGTTACAGTGAGGTGTGTGGAGTATATCAGTTTGTTACAGTGAGGGTTTCATGGAAATCAGAGTGTTACAGTGAGGGATGTGGGGTATATCTGAGTGTTACACTGAGGGGTGTGGGATATATCAGACTGTTACAGTGAGGGGTGTGGGGTATATCAGAGTGTTACAGTGAAGGCTGTGGGATATATCAGAGTGTTACAGTGAGGGGTGTGGGATATTTCAGAGTGATACCGTAAGGGGTGTGTGGGGTATAGTAGAGTGTGCAGTGAAGGATGTGGGATATTTCAGAGTGTTACAGTGAGGGGTGTGGGATATATCAGAGTGTTTCATTGAGGGGTGTTGGGTATATCAGAGTGTTACAGTGAGGGGTGTGGGATATATCAGAGTGTTACATTGAGGGGTGTGCGGTATATCAGAGTGTTACAATGAGCAGTGAGGTGTATATCAGTGTTTTACATTGAGGAGTGTGGGATATATCAGAGTGTTATAGTGAGGGTTGTGGGATACATCAGCGTGTCACAGTAACGGGTGTGTGGTATATCAGATTGTGACAGGAAGCGATGTGGGGTATATCAGAGTGATACAGTGAGGGGTGTGAGGTATAGCAGATTGTTACAGTAAAGGGTGTGGGATATATCAGATTGTGACAGTGAGGGATGTAGGGTTTATCAGAGTGTTACAGTGAGGGGTGTGGGGTATATCAGAGTGTTACAATAAGGGTTGTGAGATATATCAGAGTGTTACAGTGAGGGGTGTGGGGTATATCAGAGTGTTACAGTGAGGGTTGTGGGGTATATCAGAGTGTTACAGTGAGGGTTGTGAGATATATCAGTGTTACAGTGAGGGGTGTGAGGTATATCAGAGTGTTCCAGTGAGGGGTGTGGGATATATCAGAGTGTTCCAGTGAGGGGTGTGGGATATATCAGAGTGTTACAGTGGGGGGTGTGGCATATATCAGAGTGTTACAATAAGGGTTGTGAGATATATCAGAGTGTTACAGTGAGGGGTGTGGGATACATCAGAGTGTTACTGTGAGGGTTGTGGGACATATCAGAGTGTTATAGTTACGTGTGTGGGTATATCAGAGTGTTACAGTGAGGATTTGGTGTATATCAGAGTGTTACAGTGAGGGCTGTGGGATATATCAGAGTGTTACAGTGAGGATTTGGTGTATATCAGAGTGTTACAGTGAGGGCTGTGGGATATATCAGAGTGTTACAGTGAGGGATGTGCGGTATATCAGTGTTACACTGAGGTGTGTGGGAGATATCAGAGTGTTACAGTGAGGGGTGTGGGGTTTATCAGAGTGTTACAGTGAAGGCTGTGGGATATATCAGAGTGTTACAGTGAGGGGTGTGGGATATTTCAGAGTGATACCGTGAGGGGTGTGTGGGGTATAGCAGAGTGTGCAGTGAAGGATGTGGGATATTTCAGAGTGTTACAGTGAGGGGTGTGGGATATATCAGAGTGTTACATTGAGGGGTGTTGGGTATATCAGAGTGTTACAGTGAGGGGTGTGGGATATATCAGAGTGTTACATTGAGGGGTGTGGGATATATCAGAGTGTTACATTGAGGGGTGTTGGGTATATCAGAGTGTTACAGTGAGGGGTGTGGGATATATCAGAGTGTTACATTGAGGGGTGTGCGGTATATCAGAGTGTTACAATGAGCAGTGAGGTGTATATCAGTGTTTTACATTGAGGAGTGTGGGATATATCAGAGTGTTATAGTGAGGGTTGTGGGATACATCAGCGTGTCACAGTAACGGGTGTGTGGTATACCTGATTGTGACATGAAGCGAGGTGGGGTATATCAGAGTGATACAGTGAGGGGTGTGAGGTATAGCAGATTGTTACAGTAAAGGGTGTGGGATATATCAGAGTGTTACAGTGAGGGGTGTGGGGTATATCAGAGTGTTACAGTGAGGGTTGTGGGGTATATCAGAGTGTTACAGTGAGGGGTGTGGGATATATCAGAGTGTTACAGTGAGGGTTGTGAGATATATCAGAGTGTTACAGTGAGGGGTGTGAGGTATATCAGAGTGTTCCAGTGAGGGGTGTGGGATATATCAGAGTGTTACAGTGGGGGGTATGGCGTATATCAGAGTGTTACAGTGAGGGGTGTGGGATACATCAGAGTGTTACAGTGAGGGTTGTGGGGTATATCAGAGTGTTACAGTGAGGGTTGTGGGGTATATCAGAGTGTTACAGTGAGGGGTGTGGGGTATATCAGAGTGTTACAATGAGTGGTGTGTGCTATATCAGAGTGTTACAATGAGGGGTGTGGGGTATATCAGAGTGTTACAGTGAGCGGTGTGGGGTATATCAGAGTGTTACAATGAGTGGTGTGTGCTATATCAGAGTGTTACAGTGAGTGGTATGGGGTATATCAGAGTGTTACAGTGAGGGGGGGGTGGGGTATATCAGAGTGTTACAGCGAGGGTTGTGGGATATATCAGAGTGTTACAGTGAGGGGTGTGGGTTATATCAGAGTGTTACAGTGAGCTGTGTGGTGTATATCAGTGTTAACGTGAGTGGTGTGTGGTATATCAGAGTGTGACAGTGAGGGATGTGGGGTTTATCAGAGTGTTACAGTGAGGGGAGTGGGGTTTATCAGAGTGTTACAGTGAGGGTTGTGAGATATATCAGAGTGTTACAGTGAGGGGTGTGAGGTATATCAGAGTGTTCCAGTGAGGGGTGTGGGATATATCAGAGTGTTACAGTGGGGGGTGTGGCATATATCAGAGTGTTACAATAAGGGTTGTGAGATATATCAGAGTGTTACAGTGAGGGGTGTGGGATACATCAGAGTGTTACTGTGAGGGTTGTGGGACATATCAGAGTGTTATAGTTACGTGTGTGGGTATATCAGAGTGTTACAGTGAGGTTTTGGTGTATATCAGAGTGTTACAGTGAGGGCTGTGGGATATATCAGAGTGTTACAGTGAGGATTTGGTGTATATCAGAGTGTTACAGTGAGGGCTGTGGGATATATCAGAGTGTTACAGTGAGGGATGTGCGGTATATCAGTGTTACACTGAGGTGTGTGGGAGATATCAGAGTGTTACAGTGAGGGGTGTGGGGTTTATCAGAGTGTTACAGTGAAGGCTGTGGGATATATCAGAGTGTTACAGTGAGGGGTGTGGGATATTTCAGAGTGATACCGTGAGGGGTGTGTGGGGTATAGCAGAGTGTGCAGTGAAGGATGTGGGATATTTCAGAGTGTTACAGTGAGGGGTGTGGGATATATCAGAGTGTTACATTGAGGGGTGTTGGGTATATCAGAGTGTTACAGTGAGGGGTGTGGGATATATCAGAGTGTTACATTGAGGGGTGTGGGATATATCAGAGTGTTACATTGAGGGGTGTTGGGTATATCAGAGTGTTACAGTGAGGGGTGTGGGATATATCAGAGTGTTACATTGAGGGGGGTGCGGTATATCAGAGTGTTACAATGAGCAGTGAGGTGTATATCAGTGTTTTACATTGAGGAGTGTGGGATATATCAGAGTGTTATAGTGAGGGTTGTGGGATACATCAGCGTGTCACAGTAACGGGTGTGTGGTATACCTGATTGTGACATGAAGCGATGTGGGGTATATCAGAGTGATACAGTGAGGGGTGTGAGGTATAGCAGATTGTTACAGTAAAGGGTGTGGGATATATCAGAGTGTTACAGTGCGGTGTGTGGGGTATATCAGAGTGTTACAATAAGGGTTGTGAGATATATCAGAGTGTTACAGTGAGGGGTGTGGGGTATATCAGAGTGTTACAGTGAGGGTTGTGGGGTATATCAGAGTGTTACAGTGAGGGGTGTGGGATATATCAGAGTGTTACAGTGAGGGTTGTGAGATATATCAGAGTGTTACAGTGAGGGGTGTGAGGTATATCAGAGTGTTCCAGTGAGGGGTGTGGGATATATCAGAGTGTTACAGTGGGGGGTATGGCGTATATCAGAGTGTTACAGTGAGGGGTGTGGGATACATCAGAGTGTTACAGTGAGGGTTGTGGGGTATATCAGAGTGTTACAGTGAGGGTTGTGGGGTATATCAGAGTGTTACAGTGAGGGGTGTGGGGTATATCAGAGTGTTACAATGAGTGGTGTGTGCTATATCAGAGTGTTACAATGAGGGGTGTGGGGTATATCAGAGTGTTACAGTGAGCGGTGTGGGGTATATCAGAGTGTTACAATGAGTGGTGTGTGCTATATCAGAGTGTTACAGTGAGGGGGGGTGGGGTATATCAGAGTGTTACAGCGAGGGTTGTGGGATATATCAGAGTGTTACAGTGAGGGGTGTGGGTTATATCAGAGTGTTACAGTGAGCTGTGTGGTGTATATCAGTGTTAACGTGAGTGGTGTGTGGTATATCAGAGTGTGACAGTGAGGGATGTGGGGTTTATCAGAGTGTTACAGTGAGGGGAGTGGGGTTTATCAGAGTGTTACAGTGAGGGGTGTGAGGTTTATCAGAGTGTTTCAGTGAGGGGTGTGGTGTATATCAGAGTGTTACAGTGAGGGATGTGGGGTTTAACAGAGTGTTACAGTGTGGGGTGTGGAGTATATATGAGTGTTACAGTGAGAGGTGTTGGATATATCAATGTGTTACAGTGAGGGGTGTGGGTTTAATCACAGTGTTACAGGGAGGGGTGTGGGATATATCAGAGTGTTACAGTGAGGGGTGTGAGATATATCAGAGTGTTACAGTGAGGGGTGTGGGGTATATCAGATTGTTACAGTGAGGGGTGTGGGGTATATCAGAGTGTTGGAGTGAGGGCTGTGGGATATATCAGAGTGTTACAGTGAGGGTTGTGAGATATATCAGAGTGTTACAGTGAGGGGTGTGAGGTATATCTGAGTGTTCCAGTGAGGGGTGTGGGATATATCAGAGTGTTACAGTGGGGCGTGTGGGGTATATCAGAGTGTTACAGTGAGGGGTGTGGCGTACATCAGAGTGTTACAGTGAGGGTTGTGGTGTATATCAGAGTGTTACAATGAGGGGTGTGGGGTATATCAGAGTGTTACAGTGAGCGGTATGGGGTATATCAGAGTGTTACAATGAGTGGTGTGTGCTATATCAGAGTGTTACAATGAGGGGTATGGGGTATATCAGAGTGTTACAGTGAGGGGGGGTGGGGTATATCAGAGTGTTACAGCGAGGGTTGTGGGATATATCAGAGTGTTACAGTGAGCGGTGTGGGGTATATCAAAGTGTTACAGTGAGTGGTGTGGAGTTTTTCAGCGTGTTACAGTGAGAGGTGTGGGATATATCAGAGTGTTACAGTGAGGGGTGTGGGATATATCAGAGTGTTACAGTGATGTTTGTGGAATATATCAGAGTGTTACAGTGAGCAGTGTGGTGTACATCAGAGTGTTACAGTGAGGGGTGTGGGATATATTTGAGTATTACAGTGAGGTGTGTGGGATATATCAGAGCGTTACAGTGAGTGGTGTGGGTATATCAGTGTGTTACAGTGAGGGGTGTGGAATATATCAGTGTTTTTCAGTGAGGGGTGTGAGGTATATAGGAGCGTTAAAGTTAGTGTTGTGGGGTATATCAGAGTTTTACAGTGAGGTGTTTGGGATAAGTCAGAGTGTTGCACTGAGGGGTATGTGGTATATCAGAATGTTACAGTGTGGGGTGTGGAATATATCAGAGTGTTACAGTGAGGTGTGTGGAGTATATCTGAGTGTTACAGTGAGGGGTGTGGGATATATCAGGGTGTTATAGTGAGGTGTGTGGGGTATATCAGATTGTTAAACTGAGGGGTGTGGTGTTTATCAGAGTGTTACAGTGAGGGATGTGGGGTATATCAGATTGTTACAGTGAGGGGTGTGGTATATATCTGAGTGTTACCGTGAGGGGTGTGGTGTATATCAGACTGTTACATTGAGGGGTGTGGGATATATCAGAGTGTTACAGTGAGGGGTGTGCGATAATTCAAAGTGTTACAGTGAGGGGTGTGTGATATATCAGAGTGTTACAGTGAGGGGTTTGGGATATGTCAGAGTATTACATTGAGGCGTGTCAGACATATCAGTGTTACAGTGAGGGTTGTGGGATATATCAGAGTGTTTCATTAAAGGGTTTTGCGTATATCAGAGTATTACAGTGAGCGGTGTTGTGTATATCAGAGTGTTACAGTGAGGGGTGTGGGTATATCATTGTGTTATAATGAGGGGTGTGGAATATATCAGAGTGTTACATTGAGCAGTGTGGTGTACATCAGAGTGTAACAGTGAGGGGTGTGGGGCATATCAGAGTGTTACAGTGAGGGGTGTGGGGTACATCAGAGTGTTACAGTGAGGGTTGTGGTGTATATCAGAGTGTTACAATGAGGGGTGTGGAATATATCAGAGTGTTACATTGAGCAGTGTGGTGTACATCAGAGTGTTACAGTGAGGGGTGTGGGATATATTTGAGTATTACAGTGAGGGGTGTTGGATATATCAGGGCGTTACAGTGAGTGGTGTGGGTATATCAGTGTGTTACAGTTAGGGGTGTGGAATATATCAGTGTGTTTCACTGAGGGGTGTGAGGTATATAGGAGTGTTAAAGTCAGTGTTGTTGGGTATATCAGAGTGTTACAGTGAGGTGTTTGGGATAAGTCAGAGTGTTGCACTGAGGGGTGTGTGGTATATCAGAATGTTACAGTGAGGGGTGTGGAATATATCAGAGTGTTACAGTGAGTGGTGTGGGGTATATCAGAGTGTTCCAGTGAGGGGTGTGGGATATATCTGAGTGTTACAGTGAGGGGTGTGGGATATATCAGAGTTTTATAGTGAGGTGTGCGGGTTATATCAGATTGTTAAACTGAGGGATGTGGGGTATATCAGATTGTTACAGTGAGGGGTGTGGTATATTTCTGAGTGTTACCGTGAGGGGTGTGGTGTATATCAGACTGTTACATTGAGGGGTGTGGGATATATCAGTGTTACAGTGAGAGGTGTGGGATATACCAGAGTGTTACAGTGAGGGGTGTGGGATATATCAGAGTGTTACAGTGAGGGGTGTGGGATATGTCAGAGTATTACATTGAGGGGTGTCGGACATATCAGTGTTACAGTGAGGGTTGTGGGATATATCAGAGTGTTTCATTAAAGGGTTTTGCGTATATCAGAGTGTTACAGTGAGCGGTGTTGTGTATATCAGAGTGTTACAGTGAGGGCTGTGGGTATATCATAGTGTTACAGTCAGGGATGTGAGTTATATCAATGTGTTACAATGAGGGGTGTGGGGTATATCCAAGTAACAGTGAGGGGTGTGGGTTATATCAGAGTGTTCCAGTGAGGGGTGTGGGGTATATCAGAGTGTTACAGTGAGGGGTGTGGTGTATATCAGAGTGTTCCAGTGAGGGGTGTGGGGTATATCAGAGTGTTACAGTGAGGGGTGTGGGGTATATCAGAGTGTTACAGTGAGGGGTGTGGTGTATATCAGAGTGTTCCAGTGAGGGGTGTGGGGTATATCAGAGTGTTACAGTGAGGGGTGTGGTGTATATCAGAGTGTTCCAGTGAGGGGTGTGGGGTATATCAGAGTGTTACAGTGAGGGGTGTGGGGTATATCAGAGTGTTACAGTGAGGGGTGTGGGGTATATCAGAGTGTTACAGTGAGGGGTGTGGGGTACATCAGAGTGTTACAGTGAGGGTTGTGGTGTATATCAGAGTGTTACAATGAGGGGTGTGGGGTATATCAGAGTGTTGCAGTGAGCGGTGTGGGGTATATCAGAGTGTTACAATGAGGGGTGTGTGCTATATCAGATTGTTACAATGAGGGGTGTGGGGTATATCAGAGTGTTACAGTGAGCGGTGTGGGATATATCAGAGTGTTACAATGAGCGTTGTGGGGTATATCAGAGTGTTACAATGAGCGGTGTGGTGTATATCAGTGTTTTACATTGAGGAGTGTGGTATATATCAGAGTTTTATAGTGAGGGTTGTGGGATACATCAGCGTGTCACAGTAACAGGTGTGTGGTATATCAGATTGTGACAAGGAGCGATGTGGGGTATATCAGAGTGATACAGTGAGGGGTGTGAGCTATAGCAGATTGTTACTGTAAAGAGTGTGGGATATATCAGATTGTGACAGTGAGGGATGTAGGGTTTATCAGAGTGTTACAGTGAGGTGTTTGGGATAAGTCAGAGTGTTACACTGAGGGGTGTGTGGTATTACAGAATGTAACAGTGAGGGGTGTGGAATATATCAGAGTGTTACAGTGAGGGGTGTGGGATACATCAGAGTGTTACAGTGAGGTGTGTGGAGTATATCAGTTTGTTACAGTGAGGGTTTCATGGAAATCAGAGTGTTACAGTGAGGGATGTGGGGTATATCTGAGTGTTACACTGAGGGGTGTGGGATATATCAGACTGTTACAGTGAGGGGTGTGGGGTATATCAGAGTGTTACAGTGAAGGCTGTGGGATATATCAGAGTGTTACAGTGAGGGGTGTGGGATATTTCAGAGTGATACCGTAAGGGGTGTGTGGGGTATAGTAGAGTGTGCAGTGAAGGATGTGGGATATTTCAGAGTGTTACAGTGAGGGGTGTGGGATATATCAGAGTGTTTCATTGAGGGGTGTTGGGTATATCAGAGTGTTACAGTGAGGGGTGTGGGATATATCAGAGTGTTACATTGAGGGGTGTGCGGTATATCAGAGTGTTACAATGAGCAGTGAGGTGTATATCAGTGTTTTACATTGAGGAGTGTGGGATATATCAGAGTGTTATAGTGAGGGTTGTGGGATACATCAGCGTGTCACAGTAACGGGTGTGTGGTATATCAGATTGTGACAGGAAGCGATGTGGGGTATATCAGAGTGATACAGTGAGGGGTGTGAGGTATAGCAGATTGTTACAGTAAAGGGTGTGGGATATATCAGATTGTGACAGTGAGGGATGTAGGGTTTATCAGAGTGTTACAGTGAGGGGTGTGGGGTATATCAGAGTGTTACAATAAGGGTTGTGAGATATATCAGAGTGTTACAGTGAGGGGTGTGGGGTATATCAGAGTGTTACAGTGAGGGTTGTGGGGTATATCAGAGTGTTACAGTGAGGGTTGTGAGATATATCAGTGTTACAGTGAGGGGTGTGAGGTATATCAGAGTGTTCCAGTGAGGGGTGTGGGATATATCAGAGTGTTACAGTGGGGGGTGTGGGATATATCAGAGTGTTACTGTGAGGGTTGTGGGACATATCAGAGTGTTATAGTTACGTGTGTGGGTATATCAGAGTGTTACAGTGAGGATTTGGTGTATATCAGAGTGTTACAGTGAGGGGTGTGGGATATATCAGTGTGTTACAATGAGGGTTGTGGGATATATCAGAGTGTTACAGTGAGGGGCGTGGTATATATCAGGGTGTGACAGTGAGGGAAATGTGGTTTATCATATTGTTACAGTGAGGGGTGTGGTGTTTTTCAGAGTGTTACAATGAGGGGTGTGGGGTATTTCAGATTGTTAGAGTGAGGTGTGTGGGATATATCCGAGTGTTACAGTGAGGGGTGTGGGATATGTCAGAGTGTTACAGTGAGGGGTGTGGGGTATAACAGACTGATACAGTGAGGGGTGTGGGATATATCAGAGTGTTACAGTGAGGGATGTGGGGTATCTCAGAGTGTTACAGTGAGGGGTGTGGGGTATATCAGAGTGTTACAGTGAGTGGTGTGGGGTATATCAGTCTGTTACAGTGAGGGGGGTGGGGTATTTCAGATTGTTAGAGTGAGGTGTGTGGGATATATCCGAGTGTTACAGTGAGGGGTGTGGGTTATATCAGAGTGTTACAGTGAGGGGTGTGGGATATAACAGAGTGTTACAATGAGGTGTGTGGGGTATATCAGAGTGTTACATTGATGGATGTGGGGTATATCAGAGTGTTACAGTGAGGGGTGTGGCATATATCATATTGTGACAGTGAGCGGTGTGGGGTTTATGAGAGTGATTCAGTGAGGCGTGTGAGGTATATCCCAGTGTTACAGTGAGGGGTGTGTGATATATCAGAGTGTTACAGTGAGGGGTGTGGTTATATCAGATTGTTACAGTGAGGGGTGTGGTCTATATCAGAGTGTTACAGTGAGGGGTGCGTGGTATATCTGAGTGTTACAGTGAGGGGTGTGGGATATATCAGAGTGTTACAGTGTGGGGTGTGGGATATATCAGAGTGTTACACTGAGGGGTTTGGGGTATATCAGAGTGTTACAGTGAGGGGTGTATTGTATATCCGAGTGTTACATTGAGGGGTGTGGGGTATACCAGAGTGTTACAGTGAGGGGTTTTGGATATATCAGATTGTTACAGTGTGGGGTGCGGGGGATATCAGAGTGTTACAGTGTGGGGTGCGGGGTATATCCGAGTGTTACAGTGAGGGGTTTGGGATATATCAGAGTGTTACTTTGCGGGGTGTAGTGTATATCAGAGTGTTACAGTGAGGGCTGTGTTACATATCAGTATGTTACATTGAGGGGTATGGTATGTATCAGTGTGTAACAGTGATTGGTGTGGGGTATATCAGCGTGTTAAAGTGAGGGGTGTGATGTATATCAGTGTGTTACAGTCAGGGATGTGAGTTATATCAGTGTGTTACAGTGAGGGGTGTGGTGTATATCCAAGTAACTGTGAGGGGTGTGGTGTACAACAGAGTGTTACAGTGAGCGGTGTGGGGTATATCAGAGTGTTACAGTGAGGGGTGTGGGATATATCAGAGTGTTACAGTGAGTGGTGTGGGGTATATCAGAGTGTTAATTTGAGGGTTGTGGGGTATATCAGTGTTACACTGAGGGGTGTACGATATATCAGAGTGTTACAGTGAGGGGTGTGTGTTATATCAGAGTGTTACAGTGAGTGGTGTGGGGTATATCAGAGTGTTACAGTGAGATGTGTGCGGTATATTAGAGTGTTGCAGTGAGGGGTGTGGCATATATCAGAGTGTTACAGTGAGGGGTGTGGGATATATCAGAGTGTTACAGTGAGGGGTGTGGGATATATCAGAGTGTTACAGTGAGGGGTGTGGGATATATCAGAGTGTTACAGTGAGGGGTGTGGGATATATCAGAGTGTTACAGTGAGGGGTGTGGGGTACATCAGAGTGTTATAGTGAGGTGTGTGGGATATATCAGAGTGTTACAGTGAGGGATATGGGATGTATCAGAATGTTACATTGAGGTGTGTGGGCTATATCAGAGTGTTAGTTTGAGGGTTGTGAGGTATTTCAGAGAGATACAGTGAGGGGTGTGGGGTGTAATTCAGAATGTTGCATTGATGGATGTGGGGTATATAACAGTGTTACAGTGAGGTGTGTGGGGTATATCAGAGTGTTACAGAGATGGATGTGGGATAAAGACTGTTACAGTCAAGGGTGTGGCATATATCAGATTGTGACAGTGAGCGTTGTGTGGTATATGAGAGTGATACAATGAGGCGTGTGAGGTATATTACAGTGTTACAGTGAGGGATTTGGAGTTTATCATATTGTTACAGTGAGGGGTGTGGTGTATATCAGAGTGTGACAGTGAGAGATGTGGGGAGTATCAGAGTGTTACAGTGAGGGGTGTGGGATATATCAGAGTGTTACAGTGAAGGGTGTGGGGTATATCAGAGTGTTACAGTGAGGGGTGTGGGGTATATCAGAGTGTTAATTTGAGGGTTGTGGGGTATATCAGTGTTACACTGAGGGGTGTACGATATATCAGAGTGTTACAGTGAGGGGTGTGTGTTATATCAGAGTGTTACAGTGATTGGTGTGGGGTATATCAGAGTGTTACAGTGAGGGGTGTGGGGTATATCAGAGTGTTACAATGTGGGGTGCAGGGTATATCAGAGTGTTACTGTGAGGGGTGTGGTATATATCAGACTGTTGCAGTCAGGGCTGTGGTATATATCAGTATGTTACATTGAGGGGTATGGTATGTATCAGTATGTAACAGTGAGTGGTGTGGGGTATATCAGGGTGTTAAAATGAGGGGTGTGGGGTATATCAGAGTGTTACAGTGAAGGATGTGGTGTATATCAGTGTGTTACAGTCAGGGATGTGAGTTTTATCAATGTGTTACAGTGAGGGGTGTGGTGTATATCCAAGTAACTGTGAGGGGTGTGGGGTATATCAGAGTGTTACAGTGAGGAGTGTGGGATATATATCAGGGTGTTACAGTGAGTGCTGTGGGATATATCAGAGTGTTGCAGTGAGGGATGTGGGATATATCAGAGTGTTACAATGAGGGGTGTGGGATATATCAGTTTGTTACAGTGAGGGGTGTGGGATATATCAGAGTGTTACTGTGAGGGGTGTGGGGTATATCAGAGTGTTACTGTGAGGGGTGTGGGGTATATCAGAGTTTTACAGTGAGGGGTGTGGGATATATCAGAGCGTTACTTTGAGGGTTGTGAGGTATTTCAGAGAGATACATTGAGGGATGTGAGATATATCAGAGTGTTACAGTGAGGGGTGTGGGGTGTATTTCAGAGTGTTACAGTGACGGATTTGGCTATTTCAGAGTGTTACAGTGATGGATTTGGCTATATCAGAGTGTTAAAGTGAGGGTTGTGGGATAAAGAGTGTTACAGTCAAGGGTGTGGCATATATCAGATTGTGACAGTGAGCGTTGTGGGGTATATGAGAGTGATACAGTGAGGCGTGTGAGGTATATCCCAGTGTTACAGTGAGGGGTGTGGGATATATCAGATTGTTACAGTGTGGGTTGCGGTGTATATCAGAGTGTTACAGTGAGGGGTGTGGGATATATCAGAGTGTTACACTGAGGTGTGTGGGGTATATCAGAGTGTTACAGTGAGGGGTGTGGGATATTTCAGAGTGTTACAGTGAGGGGTGTGGTGTATATCTGAGTGTTACAGTGAGGGGTGTGTTGTATATCAGAGTGTTACAGTGAGGGGTGTGGGGTATATCAGAGTGTTGCAGTGAGTGGTTTGGGATATATCAGAGTGTTACAGTGTGGGGTGCGGTGTATATCAGAGTGTTACAGTGAGTAGTGTGGGATATATCAGAAGCTTACTCTGAGGGGTGTGGTATATATCAGACTGTTGCAGTGAGGGATGTGGTATATATCAGTATGTTACATTGAGGGGTGTGGGGTATATCAGAGCTTTACAATGAGGGGTGTGCGGTATATCAGAATGTTACAATGAGGGGTGTGGGGTATATCAGAGTGTTACACTGAGGGGTGTGCGGTATATCCGAGTGTTACAGTGAGGGGTGTGGTGTATATCAGTGTGTTACAGTCAGGGATGTGAGTTATATCAATGTGTTACAGTGAGGGGTGTGGTGTATATCCAAGTAACTGTGAGGGGTGTGGGGTATCTCAGAGTGTTACAATGAGCGGTGTGGGGTATATATCAGGGTGTTACAGTGAGGTGTGTGGGGTATATCAGAGTGTTACAGTGAGTGGTGTGTGGTATATCAGAGTGTTACAGTGAGGGGTGTGGGATATATCAGAGTGTTACAGTGAGGGGTGTGGGATATATCAGAGTGTTACAGTGAGGTGTTGGGATATATCAGGGTGTTACAGTGAGGGATATGGGATATATCAGAGTGTTACAGTGAGGGGTTGTGATAAATCAGAGTGTTACTGTGAGGTGTGTGGGATATATCAGAGTATTAGTTTTAGGGTTGTGAGGTATTTCAGAGAGATACAGTGAGGGATGTGGGATTTATCAGAGTGTTACAGTGAGGGGTGTGGGGTGTATTTCAGAGTGTTACAGTGATGGATGTGGGGTATATCAGAGTGTTACAGTGATGGATTTGGGGTATATCTGAGTGTTACATTGAGGTGTGTGGGGGATATCCGAGTGTTACAGTGAGGGATGTGGGGTTTATCATATTGTTACAGTGAAGGGTGTGGTGTATATCAGAGTGTGACAGTGAGGGAAGTGGGGTTTATGATATTGTTACAGTGAGGGGTGTGGTGTATATATCAGGGTGTTACAGTGTGGGATATGGGATATATAAGAGTGTTACATTGAGGGGTTGGGATATATCAGGGTGTTACAGTGAGGGATATGGGATATATCAGAGTGTTACAGTGAGGGGTGTGGGATATATCAGAGTGTTACAGTGAGGGGTGTGGGGTACATCAAAGTGTTACAGTGAGGGGTGTGGGGTATATCAGAGTGTTACTGTGAGGGGCGTGGGATATATCAGAGTGTTACAGTGAGGCGTGTGGTGTGTATTTCAGAGTGTTACAGTGATGGATGTGGGGTATATCAGAGTGTTACAGTGAGGGGTGTGGGATAAAGAGTGTTACAGACAAGGGTGTAGCATATATCAGATTGTGACAGTGAGCGGTGTGGGGTATATGAGAGTGATACAGTGAGGCGTGTGAGGTATATCACAGTGTTACAGTGAGGGATCTGGGGTTTATCATAATGTTACAGTGAAGGGTGTGGTGTATATCAGAGTGTGACATTGAGGGAAGTGGGTTTTATCATATTGTTACAGTGAGGGGTGTGGGGTATATCAGAGTGTGACAGTGAGGGGTGTGGGATATATCAGAGTGTTACACTGAGGGGTGTGTGATATATCAGAGTGTTACAGTGAGGGGTGTGGGGTATATCAGAGTGTGACAGTGAGGGGTGTGGGATATATCAGAGTGTTACACTGAGGGGTGTGTGATATATCAGAGTGTTACAGTGAGGGGTGTGGGATATATCAGAGTGTTACAGTGAGTGGTGTGGGGTATATCAGAGTGTTAATTTGAGGGTTGTGGGGTATATCAGTGTTACACTGAGGGGTGTACGATATATCAGAGTGTTACAGTGAGGGGTGTGTGTTATATCAGAGTGTTACAGTGAGTGGTGTGGGGTATATCAGAGTGTTACAGTGAGATGTGTGCGGTATATTAGAGTGTTGCAGTGAGGGGTGTGGCATATATCAGAGTGTTACAGTGAGGGGTGTGGGATATATCAGAGTGTTACAGTGAGGGGTGTGGGATATATCAGAGTGTTACAGTGAGGTGTGTGGGATATATCAGAGTGTTACAGTGAGGGGTGTGGCGTATATCAGAATGTTACTGTGAGGGGTGTGGGTTATATCAGAGTGTTACATTGAGGGGTGTGGGATATATCAGAGTGTTACTTTGAGGGTTGTGAGGTATTTCAGTGAGATACAGTGAGGGATAGTGAGATATATCAGAGTGTTACAGTGAGGGTTGTGGGGTGTATTTCACAGTGTTACAGTGATGGATGTGGGGTATATCAGAGCGTTACAGTGAGGTGTGTGGGGTATATCAGAGTGTTACAGTGAGGGATGTGGGATAAAGAGTGTTACAGTCAAGGGTGTGGCATATATCAGATTGTGACAGTGAGCGGTGTGGGGTTTACCAGAGTGTTACAGTGAGGGGTGTGGGGTTTACCAGAGTGTTACACTGAGGGGTGTGGGATATATCAGAGTGTTACAGTGCGGGGTGTGTTATCAATCAGAGTGTTACAGTGAGTGGTGTGGAGTATATCAGTGTGTTACAGTGTGGGGTGCGGGGTATAGCAGTGTGTTACAGTGAGGGGTGTGGGGTATATCAGAGTGTTACACTGAGGGGTGTGGGGTATATCAGAGTGTTACAGTGAGGTTTGTGCGGTATATCAGAGTGTTCCAGTGAGTGGTTTGGTGTATATCAGAGTGTTACAATGAGGGGTGTGGGATATATCACAATGTTACAGTGAGGGTTGTTGTGTATATCAGAGTGTTTCAATGAGGGGTGTGCGGTACATCAGAGTGTTACAGTGAGGGGTGTGGGGTATATCAGAGTGTTACAATGAGGTATGTGGGATAAAGACTGTTACAGTCAAGGGTGTGGCATATATCAGATTGTGACTGTGAGCGGTGTGGGGTATATGAGAGTGATACTGTGAGGGGTGTGAGGTATATCACTGTTTTACAGTGAGGAATGTGGGGTTTATCATATTGTTACAGTGAGTGGTGTGGTGTATATCAGAGTGTGACAGTGAGGGATGTGGGGTTTATCATATTGTTACAGTGAGGGGTGTGGTGTATATCAGAGTGTTACAGTGAGGGATGTCGGGTTTATCAGAGTGTTACAATGAGTGGTGTGGGATATATCAGAGTATTACAGTGAGTGGTGTTGTGTATATCAGAGTGTTAGATTGAGGGTTGTGGGGTATATCAGTGTTACACTGAGGGGTGTGGGATATATCAGAGTGTTACAGCGAGGGGTGTGGGATATATCAGAGTGTTCCAGCGAGTGGTGTAGGGTATATCAGATTGTTACAGTGAGGGGTGTGAGATATGTCAGTGTTACAGTGAGGGGTGTGGG
Source organism: Carcharodon carcharias (assembly GCF_017639515.1). Classification (NCBI taxonomy): domain Eukaryota; kingdom Metazoa; phylum Chordata; class Chondrichthyes; order Lamniformes; family Lamnidae; genus Carcharodon; species Carcharodon carcharias. The sequence goes on along the minus strand of NW_024470820.1, from coordinate 198,762 downwards.
GTATATCAACGTGTTACAGTGAGGTGTGTGGGGAATATCAGAGTGTTACAGTGAGGGATGTGGGATAAAGAGTGTTACAGTCAAGGGTGTGGCATATATCAGATTGTGACAATGAGCGGTGTGGGGTTTACCACAGTGTAACAGTGAGGGGTGTGGGGTTTACCAGAGTGTTACAGTGAGGGGTGTGGGATATATCAGAGTGTTACACTGAGGGGTGTGGGATATATCAGAGTGTTACAGTGCGGGGTGTGGTATCTATCAGAGTGTTACAGTGAGTGGTGTGGAGTATATCAGTGTGTTACAGTGTGGGGTGCGGGGTATAGCAGTGTGTTACAGTGAGGGGTGTGGGATATATCAGAGTGGTACAGTGAGGTGTGTGGGGTATATCCGAGTGTTACAGTGAGATGTGTGGGATATATCAGTGTTACAGTGAGTGGCGTGGGGTATATCAGAGTGTTACACTGAGAGGTGTGGGGTATATCAGAGTGTTACAGTGAGGTTTGTGCGGTATATCAGAGTGTTACAGTGAGGGGTGTGGGGTATATCAGAGTGTTACACTGAGAGGTGTGGGGTATATCAGAGTGTTACAGTGAGGTTTGTGCGGTATATCAGAGTGTTCCAGTGAGTGGTGTGGTGTATATCAGAGTGTTACAATGAGGGGTGTGGGATATATCACAATGTTACAGTGAGGGTTGTGGTGTATATCAGAGTGTTTCAATGAGTGGTGTGCGGTACATCAGAGTGTTACAGTGAGGTGTGTGGGGTATATCAGAGTTTTACAGTGAGGTATGTGGGATAAAGACTGTTACAGTCAAGGATGTGGCATATATCAGATTGTGACTGTGAGCGGTGTGGGGTATATGAGAGTGATACAGTGAGGGGTGTGAGGTATATCACTGTTTTACAGTGAGGGATGTGGGGTTTATCATATTGTTACAGTGAGTGGTGTGGTGTATATCAGAGTGTGACAGTGAGGGATGTGGGGTTTATCATATTGTTACAGTGAGGGGTGTGGTGTATATCAGAGTGTTACAGTGAGGGATGTGGGGTTTATCAGAGTGTTACAGTGAGTGGTGTGGGAATTATCAGAGTATTACAGTGAGTGGTGTTGTGTATATCAGAGTGTTAGATTGAGGGTTGTGGGGTATATCAGTGTTACACTGAGGGGTGTGGGATATATCAGAGTGTTACAGCGAGGGGTGTGGGATATATCAGAGTGTTCCAGCGAGTGGTGTAGGGTATATCAGATTGTTACAGTGAGGGGTGTGAGATATGTCAGTGTTACAGTGAGGGGTGTGGGGTATATCAACGTGTTACAGTGAGGTGTGTGGGGTATATCAGAGTGTTACAGTGAGGGATGTGGGATAAAGAGTGTTACAGTCAAGTGTGTGGCATATATCAGATTGTGACAGTGAGCGGTGTGGGGTTTACCAGAGTGTTACAGTGAGGGGTGTGGGATATATCAGAGTGTTACAGTGAGTGGTGTGGGGTATATCAGTGTGTTACAGTGTGGGTTGCGGGGTATAGCAGTGTGTTACAGTGAGGGGTGTGGGATATATCAGAGTGTTACACTGAGGGGTGTGCGGTATATCAGAGTGGTACAGTGAGGTGTGTGGGGTATATCCGAGTGTTACAGTGAGATGTGTGGGATATATCAGAGTGTTACAGTGAGTGGTGTGGGGTATATCAGAGTGTTACACTGAGGGGTGTGGGGTATATCAGAGTGTTACAGTGAGGTTTGTGCGGTATATCAGAGTGTTACAGTGACTGGTGTGGTGTATATCAGAGTGTTACAATGAGGGGTGTGGGATATATCACAATGTTACAGTGAGGGTTGTGGGGTATATCAGAGTGTTTCAATGAGGGGTGTGCGGTACATCAGAGTGTTACAGTGAGGTGTGTGGGGTATATCAGAGTGTTACAGTGAGGTATGTGGGATAAAGACTGTTACAGTCAAGGGTGTGGCATATATCAGATTGTGACTGTGAGCGGTGTGGGGTATATGAGAGTGATACTGTGACGGGTGTGAGGTATATCACTGTTTTACAGTGAGGGATGTGGGGTTTATCATATTGTTACAGTGAGTGGTGTGGTGTATATCAGAGTGTGACAGTGAGGGACGTGGGGTTTATCATATTGTTACAGTGAGGGGTGTGGGATATATCAGAGTGTTACAGTGAGGGGTGTGGGATATATCAGTGTGTTACAGTGAGGGGTGTGGGGTATATCAGAGTGTTACAGTGAGGGGTGTGGGATATATCAAAGTGTTACAGTGAGGGATGTGGGGTTTATCAGAGTGTTACAGTGAGTGTTGTTGTGCATATCAGAGTGTTAGATTGAGGGTTGTGGGGTATATCAGTGTTACACTGAGGGGTGTGTGATATATCAGAGTGTTACAGCGAGGGGTGTGGGATATATCAGAGTGTTCCAGCGAGTGGTGTAGGGTATATCAGATTGTTACAGTGAGGGGTGTGAGATATGTCAGTGTTACAGTGAGGGGTGTGGGGTATATCAACGTGTTACAGTGAGGGGTGTGGGATATATCAGAGTGTTACAGTGTGGGGTGCGGTGTATATGAGAGTGTTACAGTGAGGGGTGTTGGATATATCAGAGTGTTACACTGAGGGTTGTGGGGTATTTCAGAGTGTTACAGTGAGGGTTGTGGGATATATCAGAGTGTTACACTGATGGGTGTGGGGCATATCAGAGTTTTACAGTGAGGGGTGTGGTGTATATCAGATTGTTACAGTGAGGGGTGTGGGGTATGTCAGTGTTACAGTGAGGGGTGTGGGATATATCAGAGCGTTACAGTGAGGGGTGCGTGGTATATCAGAGTGTTACAGTGAGGTGTGTGGGATATATCGGAGTGTTATACTGAGGGGTGTGTGATATATCAGAGTGTTACAGTGAGGAGTGTGAGATATATCAGTGTTACAGTGCGGGGTGTGGGGTATATCGGCGTGTTACAGTGAGGGATGTGGGATATATCAGAGTGTTACAGTGAGTGCTGTGGGGTATATCAGTGTTACAGTGACGGGTGTGTTATTATGGAGTTAACCTCATGTGTTTGTCTACAATCTGTGAGTGCCAGGATTGTCATGAATTAGGAAAATAAATCTCTGGCCGTGACTGTGACTCCATTTATGATTCAAACTCTGCATACACCAGTTGAGCTCTGTGCATAGGGACGCGAGTAATCTGTTGGGTGAGTCACATTGAAAATCTGCTCTTGACTCTTTATATCGGCAGGATGCATATCTCAGGTGGAGGCCATTCAGCCCCTCTTTCCTGTGCCAGACCTTTGAGCCAGCCATCCGATTACTCCTCTCTCCCTCCCTCCCTCCCACTCCCTGTCAATGTTTCCCCGTCCAGTATTTATCCGGTTTCCCCTTTTTGAAAATGCCGATTGAATCTGCTTCCACCGCCCTTTCAGGCAGCGCCTTCCAGACCACACCGACTCGCTGTGTTTAAAACTAAATCTTTCCCCCTGTCTCCCCCCCACCACCCCCACCCCCCATCCCCCTCTGGTTCTTTCCCCCGATCGCCCTCAATCTGTGTGTCCCTCTGGTTCCTGGCCCTCCAGCCACCGGAGACAGTTTCTCCTCATTGACCCACCCATCGCAGACCCTTCCCGATTCCGAACGCCTCGATTCGATCTCCCCCTTAACCATCTCCGCTTCCGAGGAGAACGAGGAAACACCCTCCCCCCACCCCGCCTCCCCCCCCCGGCTTCTCTCTCTCTCTCTCTCTCTCCGCGTGGACTGAAGCCCCTCGTTCCCCACCCCTTCTCCCGGGATGGGGAACCTCCTCGGTGCTCCAGCTCTTCTCTGTTCCTCCCTCTCCGATGCCGGCTGAGATTGAGGAGGAGGTTGGAAGTGACTCCAGGGCTGTATCGTTGGGGGTTTTCACTCAGCCCACTTTCAACTGTTTGAAATCGAAGGATTGTGACCTCCCAGAATAACACTCGACAGTTAAATAAGAGAGGAAACACTTCTCTGCTCATTGCCAACTCTCTCCATCTGCCCCCACCATCTCTCTCTCTCTTTCTACTCCTTCTGTTTCTCTCTATTTTTCTTTCTCTCTCTCTCCCCCCTTCCCCATCTCTCCACATCCCCCTCTCTCCCCGTCCCCCACTCTCCCTACCTCCCCTTCCCCAACCTCCTCGCTCTCCCCTACCCCAGTCTCTGTCCCCTAACCCCTTGTCTCCCCATTCCCCTCTCTCTCTCCTCCCCTCTCTCTCTCTCCCCATCCCCCCTCTCTCTGCCTGTCTCTCTGCACATTTCTGTATCGATCTCTCTCTCTCTCTCTCTCTCTCTGTCTGTGTCACTCCAGCTCTGACTCCACAAAACCTGTCTTTCTCTTCGTCTCCCCTTCTCTCTCGATTTCATCTGTCTCCCTTTCTCTCTCTCTCACTGTATCTGTCTCTCTTTCTCTATCTCTTTCCCTCTTTCCTTCTCTCTGTCTCCCTCCCTCTCTTTCTCT